>NC_090869.1:36450775-36470775 GCF_036669935.1 Montipora foliosa
TATCTGTAAGTCCATCTGCTGGACTGCTACTTATTGCCTAAGTGTACATCTCGTGAAATCATTTTTCTATGGATGCACTTTCCATTATATTTAAATTGTTCTTTCGAGAAGATTTTTCAGAATTTTATTTCATTTGGGTTTTTACCGGCGAATTTCTAGTCACGTAGTGGTTAAGGTGCTATTAATTAAATCCTAACTCCTCCATTTTTCCTCTTGAACCTCAGAATGGGTACAAGAAGATTTTTTTGTTTCCACAGTCTGTTGGCGGCAAAGCCATGAACCAAGCCAGCCAAGATTGTAAAAAATTAAAAGATACAATATGTTATAAAATAATTAGGATAATATGCGCACTCATATTGGTTAATAGCTGTGTTTAGATGAGAGTGTGTAAAAACGGCTGTGACATAACACGAACTTTGATTGGTTATGCGTTGTCAGACGCGAGTTTTGATTGGCTGGTGGGAAATATGATCTTGTATGAAGAAAATCTGTTTCAATCAATAAATAACAAAAACAGCAGTTTCCTTCATTTATTGAATTATTTTTGAGAAATGTCATCACAAATCATGATCACGAGAAAGTTCCGCCTGTTAAAGAATGACCCTGACGCAGGAGCCATTCTTCGACCCTTGCGCGTTTTATTCGCCTATCGTCGTGACACCAACTTACCTGACTCCCTGGTCAGAAGTACCCTGAATGAAACTACAGCTGCCAATATGGACCGTTGTACCTATCGTACATATCATCCGTTATTGCATAGTTCATCGAGGGACTGGTTATGAAACCTTAGAACTTTCAAAAGCGAAAACAATGTTGTTGCAATCGATGTTGCATTTGACCGTGACCCTGCACAATCTTTTATTTTTGCTTTGCACGGGTTCGCAAATTAGTTGCGCATAATTTATTCGAAGGATTTGATTGGGTATCTTCTCGAAAAAAGGTGTGTTTCGTGCAGGGTCAAGGCCATAAAAACAGACAAAAACATGAAACAAAGGAACTTGTCCAGTTTCATACTCCTGATGGGCGCATCAGAATCCACTCTAGATATACCTGAATGCAAATTGGAGTAAACTTGCCTAAAATTGGAATAACTGAATGCCGAAGTTGCTTGTTCGCCAACAAGTTTTTTAACTTTCCACTTGTAAAAAATTGTCAAGCTGAACGTGAATGGGCCTAGTTTTGGGTGAATTCAGGAGTTACCGTGATTACAACTGTCACAGACTGGAATGCCTCGATTTGTTTTAAATATCCTCTTTTGCAAGTGTTCGTAAAAAGTTTATTTTCTTTGATATCATTGGTAATAGAGTGGCTTTCAAAAATGTTGAGTATTTTCAACAGGCAATGCTTGTGTATTTAAACTGTGCAATGAACAAATATTAACTGGATCGACGTTAGTCATGCATCAAAAGCCAAGGGTCAGTTATGTTTTTCCATAGCAATTTGTTCTTTTTGGCCAACAAAAAATAAATCAGCGTTCTCTATACTTTTGCAAATGCAAAGGAGCAACAACTGCTTTTGATGTTGACCTAAAAAACCGCGCTATTCACCATGATTACGACACTTCAATTCAAGTGCTTGCGAAATTATTGTTTTAGCAAAACGTTGCAGTTATCGAAACTCATCGAGAAAGCCTCAGCTGCAGAACTTGCTCTTTTTTGCGTCAGTGATGCAAAGTTTGCAATTGTTAAAGCTCAATTGATTTATTGCTACAAAGATGGTAGATGTTTCATCAGTTAAGTATATTCGATAAGCTGGGAGAGCCAATGTGACTGCATTCGAATTACTTTCAGTGAGTTTTAAACATTGCAACGATTATGGGCGTAATCATAATTAAGCTACAGTATATTGCGTTTATTGCTGCTTGCTATGGGCCTAATAATGCGAATAAGCCATGTTGTGTTTATTGCTACCATTTTCTGGTAGGCTTTGCCTACAATTAATTTGAATTGTTAAAGCTCAGTTGAATTTATTGGTGCAAAGATGGTAGATTTCATCACTCGCGTATATTTCATAAGTGCGGATAGCCAATGTGATCGCATTTGATTTTTTTTTTTTCAGTGAGTTGTAAACGCTGTGAAGATTATCGGCATAGTTATGAAAAAGCTATGTTGCGTTTATTGCTGCCATCTATGGGCAATAATCATGAATGAGCTTTGTTGCGTTTATTGCTACCATTTTCATGGTATGCGTTGCCTACAATTTGAGTTGTTAAAGCTCAGTTGAATTTATTGCTGCAAAGATGGTAGATTTCATCAGTTAAATGCATATATTCGATATGCTCGGATAGCCAACCTGCTTGCATTTGAAGTTATATCAGTGAGTTATGAACATTGCAAAGATTATGGGCGTTCAATTGATTTTCTTAGGAGTAAAGAAATATGAGCGAATGTGAGAATGATATACACCTATTAAATGTTGACAGGAACCCACTGGGAACTCTACTGCAGACTCTATGGTGAGCAAGGGTGAAATGCAGTTATGAGCTATACTGTCAGTCGTTATTTGTCTGTGTAGCTTTGTGATGCAGCTCGAGTTAAAGACCCACACATCTCACCCTTGCTCATCACAGAGTCTCCAGTAGCTCAGTGGTTAGAGCATCTGACTAGATCACGCAGGGTCGTGGGTTCTCGAATCCCATCTGGGGCTCGGATTTTTTCCGAGTTCCCACCGAGTTCCCAGTGGCTTCTATCAACAAACATTCATTTGATATGTGTATATCATTCTCACATTTGCTCACTTGGGTGGTTGGTTGGCAGCATCTTAGATATTCTTCAAGGTGACTGTGCGATGCAGTTATGAGCTATGCTGTCAGTCGTTATTTGTCTCTGTAGTCGTGTGATGCAGCTCGAGTCAAAGACCCACACTTCACCCTTGCTCCCCATGGTGTCTCCCGTAGCTCAGTGGTTAGAGCACCCGACCAGATCACGGAGGGTCGTGGGTTCAAATCCCATCTGGGGCTCGGATTTTTTCCGAGTTTCCACCGGGTTCCAGTCAACACTTCATTTAATATGTGTAGAGAAGTATGTTTGATTGTTCCAATTTTGTTAACCACGGCCCAGTTGTTCAAAAGCCGATTAATTTAATACAGGATTACCATAAAATTTGCTTTCATTTCTTTTCAACTTTTGGTTGAAAGTTTCTTTTGATTAATTTTTTTTTCAAGATTGACTTTCTTTAATGCAAAATTTCACCAAATATCAGCGTTGAACAACATTTGGGAGTTGAGAAATAAACTCCTTGGTTAATTTTTAACCTAGGATTAGCGTTAAGCGGATTTTGAACAACCAGGCCCTGGTTGACTAAATTCCATCAGGTCAGTCTTTTTTCTTTTTTTGCTAAATAGCGAAAAAGAAGAAGGTATACCTTAAAAATGCATAAATATCTGAATTGTTTACTACAGCTTCTAAATGAAGTGCTTGAAACTGCTCCTTCATAATTATAGAGATAAATAATCAAATAAATAACTGGGTAAATTGACAGATGGTTTCGCTAAATTTAATCATGTGAATTACGGGGAATGAAACAGTGGGATGTTGTACACGAGCAAATGCGAAAACTACACGCAATGCTAGGAAAGAAAACCAACTCAGCAAAATTAACTCAGTATTTCCAAAATGACAGTACTCTTAATTATTCTCTTGAATCTGTATTAACTCTGAGAGTATGCATACTAGCAGGCCATAGAAGTCAAGGTTAATGGTAAAAGTGCCATGCAGTTTGGTACAAAAATGCACGGCTGTTACAAAAGTGCCAGTTTGTTACAAAAGTGCCCTGTCGTTACAAAAGTGCCCTCTGTCGTTACAAAAATGCCACACCGGTGTTACAAAAGTGCCCCAGGTTACAAAAGTTCCCTAGCTTTGTTACAAAAGTTCCCTATCGCGTTACAAAAGTTCCCTTTTTTCGTTACAAAAGTGCCCGTGCCCTCCCCCCTCCCCTCCCCCCCTCTCTCTCTCTCTCTCTCTCTCTCTCTCTCTCTCTCTCTCTCTCTCTCTCTCTCTCTCTCTCTCTCGCTCTCTCTCTCTCTCTCTCTCTCTCTCTCTCTCTCTCTCTCTCTCTCTCTCTCTCTCTCTCTCTCTCTCTCTCTCTCGATGAATGCAAGAATATAAACAGAACCTGAAAGAACCTCATTTGCAAAGGCTGCTCCTGAGCAGCTGAAATGTACCCCACCATGCTCTTCCCCAAATACCCAGCTCAGTAACGCTTTAACTTTGCTCATTGCGAGGATTTCTCTCGTTATTTCGCGCAGAAAAGGGTCGACTGTAACATAGTTACAGACAATTTTTACGTTTCTGCGCTGGATAGCAAAGCCGCTATGTCTGTAAACCATTGACTGGTCCATACTAAAACCGTAACTGCAGATTTCAACCCATTTTCTTAATGGGAATAGCTATCATCCAGCTAGATGTGCCTTTCTCCGAAGCAATATTAACAGCTCTCTTGGCATTCTGAGGTAGCGAGTTAAATTTCTCTAGTTCCCTGAACAACCATCCTTCTCTTTATGAGCACTTTGTTATAATGCTGTTATTTAAGCATCGTCTGAAAGTTCATTGAGTGAGACACAATGTTCTCAACAAGGACAGCAGTTAGCTTTATGATGCTGCATGCTGCAAGGCTGCAATCTGGCAAGGGCCTGTTATCCCAAGTTCGCCAGTTCATTCTTGTATTGTCAGTAGATCTCATTCACGCCATGTGCAGCTGTGTCCACTGCTATCACACACTCACTTGAGTAGGTCTTCAAGGTCATGAAGCTCATTGTGGCGCTGGATAGTAAAGCCTCTTTGTTGTAAACCATGGTCCACACTAAACGTTTCGCTCCAGACACAATCGAATGGAGTCTTATGGATTTCCCAGCCATATCTGAGCCTAATACCATCTCACAATCCAGATTTCTTTCACATTGTAACCCATTTCCTTAATGAGGATAGCGGTTAGCCAGCTAGGTGCATCTTTCTCCACAGTAAGATTAACAACTCTCTTGGTTTTCTGCAGTAGAAAGTTCTTCATTTCCACTAGATCCCTGTGCAATCTTTTATCCTTCTCTTTGTAAGCACTTTGCTGTAATGCTTCTATTTCAGCATCGTCTGAAAGTGGGCGTACCTGAGACCGAATTTGTTCAACAAGCGGAGCAGTTATCCCTGCTGACACTGTACTCCAAGGCTGCAGCTTGGCAGGGGTCTGTTTTTCCATTTGCACTGGCAGTGCCTGTAGATCTTGTTCACCCAGTGTGTGGCTGTGGCAAGTCATTGATGGAATTAAGGCAGCGTTTACACGAACGCGGTTTCACATCGACACGGACTCAAAACTGATGTGGTTTGGAAATGTTTACACGAACCGTTTTCGCTAGAAAATCCAAGTCGTGATGATATAAGTGAGCGCAATACAACGTGCTAAATTCATTATTTTGAATTGAACAATGCAAATTTCGCGCCGAAACAGAAACCGTATTCAAATCGACGCGGTTTCGCTGTTTACACGACAGATGAAACCGCATCGTTTTGAAAACTCTCCACGTTTGGCAGGGGTTTCAAATCGACACGGTTTTGGCAACAGCCTCGATCGGTCTCGTGTAAACGGAAGGTGTAACTGCATCGAAAACGATGCAGTTAACAAATGAAACAGCGTTCGTGTAAACGCTGCTTAAGACATCTGCTAGCTCTTGCACACTCACGTGGTCTGAGATGGTCTTCAATGTCAGGCAGTGTAAGTCCAGCGATGTTTGGCAGGCTTTAGGGTGTGAAGTTGTAAATTCTGCACACTTCTTTACTTAATTAATGAGCCTAGTCCTACACCGTGCCGTTTACGTACCGGTACTCTTTAGGTTATTTTCTAGAGCTTAGTACTGCACCTTGGTGCCTTTGACCCTGTGAGGAGATACTGATGGCCGTCCCTTCAAAGATCGTTTTAGGAGCTTCTTCTCTTTGAGTTTTTGTTATAAGTTAGGATTTGTTCACATTTGGATGGTGACCTACACTAGGACCGTCTCAGAGAGCTTATCCTTGTTCAGCTCTTGCGGTAGACCAGCACTGGTCGTCATCAAACCAGCACTGTTTAGCCAAGGCGTGTTTTGGGGACCTTGGAGGGGTCAGCTTTTCAAGAGTTAAAAAGGCATGTTTGAATCTGTCCCCTTTTCCATAGTTCTAAGTGCTTTGCCAAGAACTCTTGATGTTCTTTCGCTCGTTATTTCTTGCTTCGTTTTTACGTTCCAACTGTTAACGGATCATCTGTTTCTTTCTTAGAGCTATAGGCTGCGTTTCTGATCAGATTCTGTTATTCCACTCATTTATGTAATTAGTTAATAATTGGTCGATTAAATTTCTTCTGGTTTTGTATGGGACAAGAAAAGTGTGTTTAGCATATGCCATGTCAGAAGAACAACAATATTATTGGTGTATCATACATCTTGGGAAGAGCACCAGAATTAATTGCACATAAAGCTAAAGGAAATAAGGCAAAGAGTATTCATGTTTGGCTTCCAACCCAAATTTGACCAAACACAAAATTGACACATCATAAAGACAATAACACTAGTATTTATCTAACAAAAAACTAATAATCAACCTTAAAGTAGCAAATACATGTAAATTAAGGCACAGGCAATATAAAAAGAATCAGATATTGAGACATGGAAAGTCCTCGCTTAAAAGTAACTTCTTTTGAATTTACTGAAAGCTAGAGGTTAACTTTACAGGTTTTCAAAGGAATTTCACACTTTGGGGCCCTTGAAATGCATATTAAATAATTCATAGTTGGTTCTAGCTTTGACGGATGCCAAAGATTTGCTCCGTACGTTTTGGTTATTCTATTTAAGTACTTTTGTTTAAGATTAACTACTAACACAAGTCTGTCTTAAAAACACATTTTGTCTTTGCCAACGTCATGCCTGAAACCCGAAATTCAAAGACATCTGTCGGCGCTGGAGCTGAAATGAATCCGCACGGAGAATTTGTGACGACCGCCATGTTGAGAGAGATGCTTCAAGTTCAGGAAAGAATGTTTAAATCCCTTTTACAGTCTCTCCTAGAAAAAGTTAATTCTCGATTAGATGCGGTGATTGGAACCATGGCTGAACTAAAGGCAGGTTTAAACATTTGTCAAGTAGATGCAAAAGATCTTAAGGAGAGTCTTGAATTCTCCCAAAAAGATATTGACGATCTGAAGCCATATGCAACCAAACTTGCGAACGTCGAGGCCGATATCGAAGGCATTTATCGATTACCAAATGGACAAACTAGAGTATTTAGAGAATCAAAGTCGAAGGAATAACATCCGAATTGATGGGATATTGGAGGCGGAGAACGAATCGTGGGACGTTACAGAAGAAAAAGTGAAAGAAGTCCTCAAAGATAAACTTAGTTTGGAATTCCAGCCGAGCATTGAACGTGCCCATCGTGTTGGTAAGATTGTTACTGGTACTAGGAGACGTCCTCCATCACGTCCTCGTACAATTGTTTGCCGGCTTCGAGACTGGAAGCAGAAGGAATTGATCATCAAAAGTTCGAGGAGAATTAAACCCGCTGGGATCTACATCAAGGAAGATCTTGCTCACGAAACCCTTGAGAAGAGAGATGAACAGCGACCACAATTGGAGGAAGCCAAAAGAAAAGGGAAAATTGCGTACTTTGTCTTGGACAAATTAATTGTAAAAGATAAACCCTCTTACTTCAAATAAGTTTATTTACTGTTATTATTATTTTTTTTTCTTTGTTAATTTACACACGTAGCATGTTTGAAATTACATCTACGGATATACTCCCTTTTAATCACCTCGATGATTCTAGCTTTTCACTTGCTCTTTATGAACTTCAGAACGGTCCTGTTCACTTCAACTCCGAGAGGTTTTCTAGTCTTTATTACAATCCTATTCTCACGAACTTAAACGCCTCTCTGACTCCGACTGACAGTCTTGACCCTGACATTCATTTCAATGCAAGAGACACCTTGCGATTACTTTATAGAAAATCAATTTAGCGAAATGCTTAAACGTGAACAATATTCAGATGCCGATTTTTCTCTACTCCATTTGAATATTCGTAGTCTCCAGCGTAATATAAATAACCTGACTAATTTATTATCATCTTTAGAGATTAATTTTTCGATTGTCGGTATTTCTGAGACCTGGCTGAGCGATTCTTTTCACTTGGTTGATATTGATGGCTTTAGGTTTGTCCACAAATATAGGCAAAGTGGACCTGGTGGTGGTGTAGGACTGTATGTTTCTAATGATATTGAGTTTAAAGAGCGAGAAGATTTTTCTTAAATCACATTTTTTTGAGATCGGCTAGACGATTATATTATGAGAAGAAATTAGAATATGCAAAAGCAAATACCCATGCTACTTGGAAAGTTCTTAATGACATCTTGAATCGGAAGAAATCAAAGCCTAAAGTAAATTCAATATTCACATCTGATGGTCAAGAAATATCTGATCCAGTTATCATCGCGAATAAATTTTGTAAGTATTTCTCCAGTATTGGTCCTAACCTTGCAAAAGAAATACAATCTCATCCTTTTTCTCATAGAGACTTTCTTTCAGGATCTTTTGCAGAATCTATCTTTTTCAATCCGGCAACAAAAGAAGAAATTATTGTTATTGCTCAATCATTTGCATCCAACAAAGCTGCGGGTTATGATAACATTCCAATGTCCCTCATAAAGGAATCTATCCAATTAACCTCTGAGCCTTTGGCTCACATTATTAACTTGTCAATTGCTCATGGCATTGTACCAGATCAAATGAAGATAGCACGGGTAATACCTTTATTCAAAGCTGATGACCAGTCGTTGTTCACTAACTACAGACCTGTTTCAGTTCTACCTAGTTTTTCCAAATTTCTTGAAAGAATAATTTATAACCGTTTAAATGATTATCTAACTAATTTAAATGTCCTTTGTGATGAGCAATATGGCTTTAGGAAAATTTACTCCCCTAAACTTGCTTTGATTGATTTGTATGATAAGATTTCCTCTGCTTTAGATCGTGGTGATATAGCTGTTGGTATTTTCCTTGATCTCTCAAAAGCATTGGATACAGTTAATCATAATATTTTATTTGACAAACTTGAACACTATAATAAACGTGGACTAGCCTTAAAATGGGTAAAAAGCTATTTTTCTAACAGATTACAATTTGTAGATTTCAACGGTCATGTTTCTTCTCGCTTTAATATATCCTGTGGGGTTCCTCAGGGCTCTATTCTAGGGCCTTTATTTTTTCTTCTTTACATTAATGATATAGTCAATGCATCTACGGCACTACAACTGATTTTATTCGCGGGCGATACCAACGTTTTTCTGTCTGGTAAAGATCCTGATTATTTGGTTAATCAGCTGAATATCGAGTTAAATAAGTTGTCAGTATGGTTTAGGGTTAATAAGCTTTCACTGAATCTTAAAAAGACCAAGTTCATAGCGTTCAAACCAAACCAAAAACGTAGCAGTTATAATTTTCAAATTTTGATAAATAAACAACAAATTGATCAAGTTAAAGAAACAGTTTTCTTGGGTGTGATCATCGATGAAAACGTAACCTGGAAATCTGAGATCTCTCATGTGGCTAACAAAGTGTCGAAATCAATTGGAATGATACAGAAATCAAGTTTTTATTTATCTTCATACTCTTTACGTGTATTGTACTTTTCACTTGTTTATCCTTACTTCTTTTACTGTAATATAGTTTGGGCGTCCACCTATAAGACTAACCTTGTTCGTCTGGTAAAATTGCAGAAAAGAGTGGTGAGAATCATAGATAAATCTCATTTTAATGCTCATTTTTTCCCCTATATTTAAGAAACTTGGAATCCTAAAATTCCATGATCGTAACCTGTTACAACTTGGTCAATTCATGTTCTCCTATCAAATTGGAACTCTTCCTCCCAAGTTAGCTAGCAAACTCACTTTAAACAGTCAAAATCACACATATTATTCGAGAAACTCTCATGCATTTCGTCTGCCTTTCTGTCGGACTAACATTAAACAATTTTCTGTTTTCTATCAGGGACGTAAATTTTACAATTCTCTTGACATTGATATAATCAATTCTTCCTCAACAGCTTCCTTCAAGAAAACACTAAAGTCATTCTTTTTTAACAGCTATTCTGAAAATTAAGTATTTTGTTCTTCCTGTGTCAAATTGTTTTCACCCTGTAATTTTACTTTCACAACTGTTTACATATTTCAACACCTTAATTAAATGACAAAGTGTTTGTAATTGTATGCTTCATTACCAACTTGTAAGTTCAAACTGTTTTTAATTTCCGTTCATTACTTTATATTTCAACACGTTAAATAACTAAATTTTTGTAATAATTGTATTCTCCGTTGCCAACTTGTATGTCAACGGTAGATAGATACTTTTACTTGGGGAGGCCTAATTTACATAAGCTTAGTAGTTTCTTTTAGGCCTCCTCGCCACCAATGTAATTCAATAATTTTTCTTTCCATCTTCTCTGTTTTGATTGTTCATATTTGTATTTTAATTTCCTATTTCTGTGGCAAAAAATAAATAAATAAATAAATAAAATAAAAAATAAGGCAAACAACATGATTGATTTTCTGCACTTCTTGTATTATGGCTATGATTGTTTTCCATTGACAGTATAAAAATGGTATGAAAATAAGAAGGCAATAGTTATTTATTTCTTTATTTCTTTATTTTATTTTATTGATTATACAACTAGCCAAAAAGAAAATACATGTACATATGATTAAACTGGAAGAAACAGAAGGAACAAAAAAACAATGAATGCAGAAGCATTACAAGCAGTGCTAACAAATGAAAAAATAAATATGTAAAAAGAGAATTAAACGTAAATAACTAAGTAAATAAAAGCCCAATATACGCAAATAAAGTACTATTAATTTATGCTTAAATTTACCTTAATAACTTACTGAATAGCTGGAATAAAATAATTTGAAATAAGGCAATTCTATTTATTATTATAGAACTTGCCAGTTTTGTTTTTGATTGCAATATAGCTACCTTTCGGTCATTAAAGTTTCTTTAAGTTGCAGTTTGAAAAGCGAAAAGAGCAACGATTCTTCAACTAGATTGATTTTGTGGATAAAGAATTTTGCTACTAACAAGATCAAACTTAAAGCTTTCTGGTGCTTTTGGGGTCCATAAAGAAGGGTTAAGTCATTCCAATTAACAAGACAATAGCTTGTCATAAACTTAAAAACTGCAATATATAATGTAACAAGATTGTAAAGCTTGATGATAAAATATTACTAAGTGATGTATTTATACTGTGGCGTTGAGTGTTCATCAAACCTGGATGATTAGCTTTGTTTCTTTTTTGTCGTGCCCCAGTTAATTATGTCATGGAATGTGACATATATTAGGGGAAGCATTCCTTTGGAGAGAGGACACCCACAAGGAATGATGCGGCTGTAGAAAGAAATGAGCACATTCGACCAAGCTCTAACTATCTGATTTGCAAGTTGAAGAAAGGTTGCACGAAATGATAGTTTTGCTGGCTAAAGTGGTGCAGAGGTTGATTAGGCCTGTATTAGGTTTGGAGGATAGTAAGGGAAGCGGAGGAAATGAGGGAAAAGTTGCGTGTGGAATATGAATTATGATTCACTTACTGATATAGAAAGAAAAGCATTCAGTTGAGGATTTACAAATTATTCGCTGTTGATGATAGGAGCTGGATACGGAGGAAAACACTCCAAGAGGAGCAAAGTCTTGTAAACAAGGTGCTTAAAAAATTCGAGTCGAACAACACATAAACGTTATTTGAAAGAGAGAAGTGATCCTCGCACTTGAAGCAGTTCTCTCATATAGACACCTTAACAATTCAGGTGTCTTCAAGGGGATTCGAATCCATGGCCTATGTGATGCCGGTGTCACAGCGTTTTGTGTTTCCCCGAGCCGTGGAACACTGAGCACTAGTGCTGCGTGTTTCCCCTTCGCCATAACAATAAATATGATATCAGAATATGAATACAAAAAGTGTCCTAAACATGCATAAAAACTAACCTTTCGCCTAATTAGGCCTCAACAAAAGTTTTTGGGCCTAAGTTAGGGTTAGGGTTTAGGGTTAGGTTGGTTAAGAATTATTGGCTGACATCTTGGATAGCAAGACTATATAACAGAGGCCTGAGGCCAGTCAAAAAAAATTGCACTCAGTGAGAGGAGGACAGTATGAAATGGTAGTGTGGTTGTATTTTTGATTAGCCAGCACTGCTTGGATGTTTTGTTGTTGCACCTGCTGCTGTCGTTCCATTTGTTGCATGAGGGAACCAAACATAGATTGTTGTCACTTTGCTGCTTCATTTTGTTTAGTTACTGCAATCTCCATTTCCCTGTTTTTGATTTTCAGTTCTTCCATTTTGACTGGTGCATTAAATATTAGGGTGTAGCGGTAATGAACTGCTCTTCCAGTGACTTTAAACTTTGGCTGATCAAGTCTGTTGAGACGAGCGGCAATGCTATCCCATCTCTGGACTTCTAACTTTGAATCTGTAAGGCTCACTTACAATAGCTTTTAAGCACATAAGCACGTCTTGCTGGAAAGTCCACTCGAAATATTTCGTGGTTGCTAGAATAAATTGGGGGTGCAATATTTTAGTTCAAAACGTACATGTAAGTGGACAAAGAGCACAAAGTATCAATTTACTTGGTTTAGTTCTCAAAAGATTCGGCCTTACATTTCTTTTCAAGAGGTTGTATTTGCTTTGCCGCCTTTGCAGATTTCATCAAACTGAACCTGAAAGTATTTGTGTGCTTAGTTTGGGAAGAATCGACGATATGACATTAACAATTGGCCATTTTGTAACCCCAAATGGTTCTACTTTCAGTGTTTCTTATTTAAAATGAGAAAGAAATGTGATTTATCATCATCATTGTTTTGCGTTTACATGTACGTTTTCACGAGTACAGCAAACCCACACGACTTTCGTAGTCGACGATCCCTGGACGTTCAAGCTAGTTCGCGCCAGCGCAGAACATTCGCGTGCGAAACTTTTACTTCTGGCAGTCATCATCCTGCCAATCCTGCCATTTCGTCATCTATGCTTAAGTTTCCTATAGACTCTTAAATAGAAAACTGAAAAATTGAGGTGGCTCCATGGTATTTCACAAAAGAGAGACCCTACAAGATAGAAAATGCTGCATGTAGCAGCTGTGAAATCTTGCAACATTAATGCCATCAACACTATCACAATCATCACCCTTATTGTACTTAAATGTATTAGAATGATGATGATGATGATGATTCATTTCAGTGTTATTATTATTATAACTGTTACTATTTATTTTGTTTTATTGTTTTATTATGATTGTCTCAATTTGCTTCAAAGGGGCTGTATCATGTAATGTAGGCAAATTCAGCAACTTAATACTGGCATCCAAATCGATCGAAACAAAAAACAACTACTTGGAAGATTGAAGGAAGGTTGGGATAAAACAGCAAATACAAAGGGAGGCAGGAATGGGCAAAAATTGAAGATGATTAAAATGGATAATTATTGTGATTGGTGTTTTTGAAAACTGTTGGGCCTAAAAGTGTTTCAAAATTGATCTCTGTTGTTTGTAACTTTAATTTTTATGTTATGCTTTGGTTTGTGCTGTTTAAAAGTAATTTATGAGTTACATGTAAAGTTAAGTTGTTTGGTGAGAAGGGGCAAGTAAATGACCAACTTACAAAGCCTCTCGCTTTTATCTAGAAAACTTGTTAAAAAACACAATTGTTGAATTTGAGAAATAGCCCCTCGAGCTTGAAGATTTTTGAGAGGGCTTAAGAAATAAATTACACTTGGTAAAGGTTTGCTTATTTTATAATACGCTACCAGTATTAAGGAAGAAATTCACAGCCAACCGCAGTGATAATTCATGGAATTACCTACAGCGTAACTATGATCCTATTCACCAGTCACCTTCTCTGTCTTATTGTCATCTTTCTCTATATAATTAAGGTACCCCCTCTTGCACAAGAGGACCTGCGCCTGCTCCATCTTCACATTCGCAAGAACAGTCCTCGACAAGGCTTGAACGGAGTACGTCTGGAGGACCAGCACCTGTAAGATATGTTAACTTTTTGGCTTTGGAGGGCTACTCAGTGGAAATTCTTGGTGGCAAACATTTCAAGACACCTGAAGGAGAGTTTGTGGAAGTGAAAAGTGGCACTCAGTATAAAATACATGTAAAAAATTCGCGGCCTTATGGTAAGGTTAACAGCAACAACAACAACAACAACAATTTTTTTTTGTATTTACACTCGCTCATTCAAGAACTAACAATATACCTAAAAAATTACTCCATTCTAATTAGCTAAAAGAAATGCAGTTTTCAGGTAACATAGTGCAGAAAAGAGAGAACTCATTGCAACAAGAACAATAAACCTAGCATTCTGATTGGTCAGTGAGCAAACAAAGTCAGAGATACATGTAGCCGATCAAAGACTACAAATTGCACGAGCCCGTAGGACTCGTAAGGCTTGTGCAATTTTTTTCGTCTTTGAAAATATGCACTCACGCTTATTTGTTCCAAATTGCAAAAGTGATCATGTGATTACCCATACAAATGAAAATGGGGTCATTGTAAGAATTATTAAAAGAAACAAAGAGAGTGCGGCTACCTGCAATAACCATGAACTCAAGGCTTATCGTGACAAGTAGCCTGTTAAGAATGGGTGAAATATACTCAACAGAATATCACATTTCTGATTGCTCAATGACTGATACATAAATAGATGATAGAGTGCAACGCGGAAGTTGCTGTGGAAACAAAGCAATGGGGTAATTTCTCGTGCATTGTGTGATTTATGGTCACTTGTGATGTTTTGAAAGTTTTCAAATTGCACGAGGCGTAGGCGAGTGCAATTTGAAAACTCAAAACATCACGAGTGAGGTATTTTGAAAACTTAAAAAAAGATCACTTGTGGGCATACATTGTAAATAACGGAATGCACTCGCATTTTTATGCGATTTCTAATACTAATTGGGTAGTTAAATTGAATTGGATGAATTGGGTTGGATGAACAAGACAACATTCAATGACTCGAGCAAAAATACAAGTAGAACAGCGACAGGGGAGGTTAGAAGAAAACTACATTATCCTATAAGCATTACTTAACTGTTGTTTTAATTTCACTTTGAAAGCAAACAAATTGAGTGACTTGAGAGATTGATCAGTTTCATTACAAATTTTAGTTCTTGAATAGCATCCTAAACTTAATCTGCAGGCAGCAGGTTAACTGGACACTATTGCAGGACCCTTGCAGCATAATTTCGTAAATACAACTAAAGGAAAGTCCACTTTAAAATGTGTGGTGACTAATTCATTAAGATGTTGATGGCCATCTTGGTTGAAAACCATGTGTTACGTCAGGCCAGCGCTGATGCTAGGCTGTGTGACCATGTCATCAACTATTTTTGACTTTTATGTAAGATGTTCGAGAATTGTCATAAAGAAATAAAAAATTTCTTACCCATCCCAAACTTTCCTGCAATTACAGGCTATGAGAAAGGTGCCTTAATATTTGAGAACTCAACGCCGACTTGCCAAGATCCTAATGCTTATTTTCATCCTTGCAAGGATCTCAGATCTTACAGGACTTTGGTTAAATCACGATGATAAGGACATCCAAGGATTGTCGAAAGTCTTTGATGGTCATTTCTTAAGTGTTTTTTTGACATTTTGTCGACAATTCAAGTTAAAAGAAAATGTCACAATGCGTTGCATTGATTGATGGACTCCCACAATGTTTAAAGACAATTAAAGTGTGTGAAAATTTAGTTAATCAACCTTTTAAGAAGAATTTTATTTATTTTTTTCTATCTTTGAAGGTTGTAATTTGGATATTTCTATTGACGGCTATGACGTTGGAGGTTGGGTTGTGGATGGGGGGGAAGAAACAACAATAGAAAGGTCTGCTTATGAAGCCAAGAAATTCACCTTTTACCGCGTAAAAAAAGCACCTAAGGAAGCAGGCATTGAGTCAGGATGGTATGAAAACGGCTGCATAAAGTGCGAGTTTACACCAGAAGCTTTTGTGGGCATCCCAGTGATTATTCCGGATTCATCTCAGCCACTGATCGTGAATTTCGCCCCAAGTGCCAGTGTTGGTGATTTGAAAACTGAAATTCAAAGGCAATTGCATAAGTCACCTGATCTTGACCAGATTCTTTCACTGAATCATAAAGTGTTGGCAAATCATACCCTAGTGAGGTGAGTGTCAAGGATTCTTGTTTTAGGTGAATGGCAAATGACCTGAACGCTAAACGGAAAATGCTAGGGTTGCTTGTAGTTAGAGCATGGATTATCTATTTATTGATAATAATTAGTGATTCATAAAGCACATGATCATTAACAGTTATCTCGCACACACAAAAGCAACGCGGCACAACCAAAATATGTTCATAAGTATAAATAGAAAGGATATAAATAAATATTAGTACATCATTAGAAAAATTCAAACTAAGACTTAGACCATGTGTAAGCTGACTTAAAACAGTATCTTGACAATCTGCTCAAGTGATTGAAGAATTTCTTTTTAAAGGATGTCAGTTGGTAGAGCATTCTAGAGCCTTGGCGTAGCCATAGCAAACAGGTGATCCGCAACTCGATTGGGGGTGGTCAGCGTCAGGATTGTTTTAAATGCCATTGTCAGAATCTTGAATAAATTCAATTACCTACATGTATTGGAAGCCATTGGAGTTCTCGTTGCATTGGTGTAATGAGGAAATATCAAGGAGCAACATAGATAAGCCTGGCTGCTGCATTAACGTGTAAATGAGAAGATGTCATGATTAATCGTATCAAACGCTGCTTGTAAGTTTAGAAAAAATCAAAAGCGTCCCATGTTGCTTGTTCATGTTAATCAGATTATCATATTTGATTTGACAGTTTCCGCATTACGATAATGTGCTGATTGACTTGTATGCAGGCTGGAACACTGAATGCAAGTTATTCTCCGCCATATGTTGCATTAGTTGATTAGGTAAAGGTATAGTCTGCTACAAGCCTAGTGGCCCATCAGGCCGGCGCTTATCTCCCTGGTTACTGTAGCATGAAGCGACTAGGAGTATTTCTACTCCCCCCTGGATGGAATGCTAGTCGTAGGGTTACCCCCAGCATTAATTTGCCGGTACCCATTTGTACACCTGGTGGAGAGAGGCACCGTGAGAGTGTCTTGCCCAAGAACACAACGCAATGTACCCGGCCAGGCCCAGAACCCGGACCACTCGATCCGGAGTCAAGGCACTAACCATGTTGCCCCCGCTCCTACCTCCCCTTGATTAACAACTGCTTTTTCTAACAGCTTTTCATAAGGTTTTTAGCCAATCGGAATGCCCCATGTTGGTCAGGTGCACATATCGCGATACCCAATGAAAAGACAGTTCAAGAAACGCCCGAGTTAGTTGAAAAACTGATCAAAACACTGATCAGGACAACAACAAAGAAAACAAATAAACTAGCTGGACATAATGCATACTAAATTTCCCGAATATTCAACATGAAACTTCCGCAGTACATGTACCTTTTATCATCAGCGACCAGAGGATTAAAACGAATTTGGATACCCAATAGTTCAGCGAATGAGCATCCATTTCAGAAATGTCCACACTCAAGGCTTGAACCTTGTCTAATTCGTAGTCTATTGATGTCAAATCGACACTTGTACCTCTCTTAACCTCAGCCATTCGGCGAAATAGTCACAGCCCAATTATTTTTATATTTAGTTGAAACTGGAACGGCCTCGTTGACCAAATCACTTTTTTGGGACGACGATTTTGGCAGGGGAAAACGAAGTGATTTGGACTAGCTCTCCATCACGCCTTTGAAAGGTCTACCTTTTAAACTCGCCTACATACTGAATATTCATTTACTTTACAGATAACTATCACTTGTCTGATGAAACAAAGGGTCATCGCATTACACTCCCAATCAGTGAAAAAAAGGTGGAGAAGTCATGTCAAAAACTCGTGCTTCCTGTTTCATAAGGGGTTTCAAACACTTCGAATCAATAAGAACACTCTGCCTACGGCGACATGCTTTCATCTGTTTCTCAGTGTTTGGAACCCCTGTATGCTAAACACCAAGGACACAGTTTTTCCCAATACGGACGGACCTAGGCCGGCAAATAAGATGTTTATTTTTTCTACGGGATTTCTGTAACCGGGCCTAAAATGTCTGTCACGTGACAGAAGTTGCTGTAAACGAAAAAGGAGCGCACGGCATGTATTTTCTTGTTACAATTCATGGTGTTAGAACGAATATTTAACAAATGTAAATTACATTCTCCTCGTACCTGCGCTTAAAATACACACAGTTGAGAGGAAATTCTAGGTGATGATGATGATGATGAAGAACTTATCTAAGTGACAAGTGTATTTAGTGTTGAGGTACTAATTGGGGAAACCGCTGTGCAGTAATCAAATCAAATTAAATAAGCAACGTTCAAATCAAAGGTTGGTTTTTGAGGAGACGCGAAACTGGAGTACCCGGAAAAAACCTCTCAGAGCAGAGTAGGGAATCAACAAACTTGACTCACATATGATGCGATGGCTGGGAATGGAACCCAGGCCGCATTGCTTTTACCACCAGCCATCCCTGCTCCCCTATATCGTTGTCCACTACACACATCAACTGTTTGTTGTTTTTTGCACCCCCCTCGACAGCCATGCCGAGTAAGTTTGTGTCTTGCAACACTTTTCTGAGTTAACGACTTCCAAACATGAACAGGTAGAAGCTTGGAAATCAACTATATGAAAACTGTGTCATTTGCAAAGATGCTCTTGTGTCTATCATTATATGCTTAGCTGTGTACAGGTTCCTCTCTCAGATATTTAGAAGATAACCAGAGAACAGGGAAAGGAACAAATATAGTCACTCGATTACTGCCTGTCAGATGCTCAACCGTGCCGTACTATGTTTTTTAGCCATGCTAACAGTGATAAACCGAATACACGAGAACGAATGATGAGTACCGTTCACCGCTACTGTTAGGAATCATCTTTATCTCTGTAAATTGCTGGCTAATATATAGGTAATTTTTTTAACGTACAGTTGTCATGGCAGTTGGGGTCTTAAACAACACGATCTTATACAACACTAATCAGCTTCCTGCAAACTTGTAGTTTTTTCAATAGCGAAGCGCGCGAGTGACGTCATCAAATTTAGGACCCCCGCAAGACTCAGACAAACAAACAGATCATCCGTATGAGGAATATGAGAAATGGCGAGAGATTTGAACGTTTCGTCGAGCGCTAAAGCGACAATTCTTACGGAAAATGAAGATGTTCCGGGATCTAAGTTTGAGAGCGAACCTGCAAATTATACTGTTGAGCAACTTAAACGATGGCTTAAGTGTGGGGGGCTTAAACAGGCAGGAAAAAGGGAAGACTTGCTTGCACGTGTGAACGACTCTCTCAAGAGCGGAAACCATCACATTCTCGTTCCTGGTATAGACAATGGGAAATGGCTGGAGGCAAAAATTTTGCGAAATATGAAACCTGAAAGCCTGCAAACTAGTATTAAGACCGTGCCTGATGTTCCACTAATTCCGAAAACTGGCTGGAAGGCATTTTCTTCACAGGACTTACCTTCGTTATTCGACTACGGCCATGTTTATCATTATGCCCTTGAATCTTTGCCGGCTTTGCCAGGGGAGCAAAATGACCAAGAAGAGGACGAAGACGGAGAACTCACTAGTGGAATTGGTCACATGAGAGACAAATCTTTTTCCAATGGACGTAAGTACGTCGACTCGGGTTTTGTGCATGACATGACATATACTAAGACGAAAGATTATTACTACCTGAAAGCACATGTGTGGCCATCAATGAAGACTGATTTCCCCCTCAATGTTTTGGTGATCCTGTCAGTAATACATGCTTCATGTGATCCCTGCAAAGCCTCAAAATTTGGTCGCTGTAGCCACGTGGTGGCAGTTTTACTTTCACTTGTCGATCATGTTCAAAAGCACGGAGTAATAACAACCACACCATATACTAGCCAGGAATGCAAGTGGAATAAGGAAAAGAAGAGAAAGAAT
>NC_090869.1:36488275-36495775 GCF_036669935.1 Montipora foliosa
TTTTGTATTTTGTCTCATCTAAAATAAAATAAAAAATCATATTTCGGGAGTTTTTAGTCGGTGTGCTGAAATATTTTTAAAACTGTAAAAGAACATTTTCAATGCAATAGACCGTATGCGCTTGCACGTTTTGTTTTCGCTATGTAAACATAAACCTTGTGATGTTTTGGAGGGGATTTGCCTTTCGACCTTTCATTAATTATGCATACATATGAATAAGAAAGAAAAAATAATTAATAACAAAGTTTGAAAGACACAATTTTCTGGAGAAACATCACATTGTTTTAATTGAAAAACTAAACATGCAAGAATCTGAACCAGTCTAAGATTGCTACCTCTAAAAAAATTACATATGCTCTTCCCTTAAAAATTCACTAATAATAAACGTTTACTTACAAAGAACTTCCTGAAAGTTTACAAAGCAACTACAACCATTTGAGTTGCAAGTGGTGCCAGTGACAGAGGGATGCTTCTCCCTATTAGCTTGAATTGTTTTAAGCGCTGTTTGAATCTTTCAACGTGTATTCGTGCTTTAGCAATCTTTCTCGTTGACAGCTCTTCTGCTGCACTTAGGCTTTTCCTACCTTTCATAAAAGCAGGAAATTATGTTTATCTGTGCCTGAAGGGGATTTACTAAATGTTGCACAGGGAAACCTCTGTCTACAAGTACCACATCATACGGTTCAATGTGTTTCAAGATTCCACTTTCTTCAAAAATTTCGACGTCAGATATGTCTCCTTCAAATAAATCGGACACAAAACATGCTCCACCATTTGGTGTAACAGTTATCAGGCATTTTAAAGTATTAGCATGTTTGTATGTTGAAAAAGTGTTACCTTGTCTTGCAAAATTGCGAGAGGTTTGCACTCTAAATTCGGTGCATTCCACGCTACCGCGTACCTTTGGCATGCTCTTGAAGACTTTAGGGTGATACCGTTTTAATAGTTCTTTCGAAGGGAACATTACATACTCCATGTCCCTGAAGATCTTGTACATGAGTTGGATAAACGTGGTGAAAATGTTCCTTATTGAAGTTTCACAAATTTGCTTTCCTGGGATACTCAAAAGAAATGCTAATGTTTGAATGGTGAATCCACTTTTCAATCGTAACAGACAAATAAACAGTTTTTCCTTACTGCTCCAAACATTTTCACGGTTAACAGATGGTTGGCTAGCTTTGACAGACCTCATTTAAGAAGTCATACAGAACCTCAAACTGTTTCATTTGGGTCGAATCTTTTGCAACCTTGTAAGAAAGTTTATTTAACACCTTAACACAATCTTCAGAGGAAATTCCTTTCATCTCATTCTTCAGAATAATGGTTTCGATCTTACTTGACAGTTCGTGTCTAGTGAAGTCAGTTTGCGTGGCTTTGTTGTTTCCATCTTCGTCCGAACCAGGTACTTGATCATCCGCATCCAGGGCCTCTAAGTTGACATTTTCTGCTTTTGAAAGATCGTTCGTTACAATTGAAGGAAATAGCTAGTCTGGGTTATCTTTTCTTGCCCGTTTGTCAACCAAAATCCTTGGATGAGGTGCTTTGCGCCTCGGGCGAGATGCTTTAAGGACTTCGCGAGCTGTAAAATTCGCTTTAAGGGCTCAGGAAACTCGTCAGTTGGGCCTCTCTCACCTGGCCAGTGTAGAGCATAGATCATGAGATGTATGTGTTTCTGGTAATCAAATCAACGGTAAAATTTTCACGGGAACAAGCATTAATCCAGCGTTCACAGCGTTCAATTCCTTCCGACGGCTTTGGAAACGGTATGAATATTTTCATACGTATTTTCACGATTTCCTTCAGCGATTTATGTAGTTTTTCTGGATATCTGGAATCACTATTACATGTTCCCCAACAGCAGATGAGACAACCAAAACACTATTTTTTAAACAAAATCTTCGCCTACATTTCCCTCTATTTCTCTAGGACAACGCCAAATGTTTGTTTGAGTCTCGCGGGGGGTCCGAAAAGATGCAATTTATTTTTAGACCTCGCGTGGTTCGCTATTCAAAGACAAGAGTAAATGGACAATAGCAATATGACCTGTAGACACGTCATTGATCTTTGTGAATTCTGTATCCATCGAAATTGTTTTAAGTTGTTCAAAAACAGCTCTGACGCAGAAAACTACAACAGGTTCAAAGTATTCAGATTTAGAGTTTCAATTTTTGTTTTTTTGTCAGAATTCAAAATGAGATAGGTGACTTTAATATTACTACATAAGCATGTGTTATGTGTTAATACCCGAACTTATAGCAGTGGTGGGTACCGCCCTCCCCCCCCCCCCCCCCCCACACACACACACACCCCACCCATCAAGATCTGAAATAAAAACAAAATTAAAAATTAAAGGAACGGCCAGAGGGTCATCATGGTAAGTAAATTGAACAAGGTGAAATGAATTTTAGTTTTTTTACAGGTCTGTTTATTTTAAGCAATTTCTTCTAAAGGTGTCAAGCTTCTGGAACCCCTTTTCAATTGCAATTATCATCTCTATGTCTTCTCTTTATTGCTTTTACCATTCTTTTCTTTTTCCTTTTTGCTAACGAGATTTTTTATCTTATTTCGTTTTTTCAAAACAGGAATGTGATCAAAACGTCAGGAGACCTTCAGTTAATTGATGCTGAACTAGAAATTACAATCCAAGTGTCAACAAGTGAAGTGATCCATGTTAGTATTCGACCGGGCAAAGCAAAAGTCAATGATTTGATGAAAGAGATAGAAACAAGTATTGGAGTGCCTCCCAAGGACCAGAAGATGTATCATGGCAAAACGCTATTGTCTGACACACCTTCAAGGTGCATTCCGCTGGAACTCCTATGCAGTTCAAAGCCTACTGTAGATGTCATTATTCCTGAATACATTCAGATAACAGTAGAAAACGCTGTTGGCAGAGATTTAATTAAGTTGAAGATTGATCAAGAAAAGTCCTTAAGGGATCTAATGGCAGAAATACCATGGTGCAGATACTTGGAGAATAACCAAGAGGCCGTGTTTCATGTCAACGGAAGAGAGCTCTCCCATGTGAAGGACACAGACACCTTAGCAAGCCTCGGTATTCTTTCTGGGTCTCAGCTAAAGGTAGAAGTAAGGGTCCTCTTCATCTCTGTCTACATTACTGGTTTGCCTGGATTTTCTTCTTGGAACCGCCTAGATATCCAATGTAATCCTGAAGAGACATTCAAGGATCTCTTAAGCCACATTCAGTCAAGAACCAACATTAAGAAGATAGATGGGGCTACATTCTTAATGAAGGATAGGATGGGTAGGATCTTTGATCCCACGGAAGACCTGGGTTCTCTGCAAGGTAAGCATTTCGTCTCAGAACTTCTTGCAAATAGTAGAAAAGTCAAAAGTCGAAAGGTTGCCTACTCCACTCTGCCATATTTTCCATGTTCACCAGCATCTTGACAACAATAAGTAGGTATCATGAACCTTGAGTTAAAATTACATGTATCTTGAAGACCTAATTTCCTCGGTGAAATTCTTATGCATCTAAAATAAACAACAAAAACGTATTTACTTGGGCCAGCAATCAATCTCAATCTTAAACCAATTAAAAGGCCGAATTACCTGACACCGGTACCATTTTTGACAACCTTCAACATTGTTAGGCCCGGCCCAAATAAGGCTCACTTATCTATTCCAGTGTGGATAATACTTTTTTCCACTGATTGACAAAGGTGTGAGCTTTTACTAGTTCCGTTTTAACACTTTCTTAAAAAGTGAAGGGAATCTCACTTCAAAAATGCTGGATAACTTTAAACCCTTGACACATTTTTATAGATAGTGTTACATGTATCAGCAAAAAGAAGTCAAACTGAGAATCACTTATTTTCTAATGCCCTGGTATCTTTGATGATTGTCGCATGTTATGCTTGCTCCATTGGTGTTATCCAAAATATGTTTGTGCTAAAGTTAAAGTTGAGTTTGAAAAACCGGGTATTCCCTTTAAAACTGAAAGTTTATTTATGTGACATACAGAGACCGAAAGTAGTGTAAGAAAGTTTTGTGATTGGTGTGTATTCGCCCCATTCCATCAGGTAGGAAGTTTTGATGTTTTTGCTGTAATCTGTGCATATTATCTACACACGGTTAACATATTGATGACAGAAACGTCTGGTTGCCTTGCTTTCTTGGTTAGACTATGGCATAGAGCATCGATCTACTCTCGCATTTAAGATGACAAAACCACAAACAATGGAAGAATATGAGAGGTAAATATGATAGCTGTTATGGAGATAGATATAGAGAACATTAATTTGCCTCATTAATTTTTTTGTTGCGAGTAACAGTTTTAGTACCGGTATACCTCACACGAGCTGAATAACTAACAGACAAAAAACCTACTTACCAGAATGATTAGGACTACTTGCTTACTAATTTGACCGTTGGGCAACCAGTTTTATTTTTTTCGTTTCCCATGGGTTTTTTTCGGTTGCCCACCTTCTAAAGACCTGTAGCCCATTAAAACTCAAAGGAGGCTTGTAAAAATGGCAATTTTGTGTACCATGTGTGTAAAATGGGTTTGACAGACCAAACCGACTACGGTGTTCTAGTAGCCTTCACAGTTTTGCTTTGACAAGCATATCTTAAAGCGATTTTCCTTTTCTATAAGAGATGAAGGGAGATTCCTTGAATGTATCTGAGATTAGGTTTGTTTTGAATTAAAGACCAATTATCCAATAATATGTTTTTTAAGCCTTTCAAAGCTGGTTGAAATTGCATCACAAAAGGTAGAATTTTCTTGCGCGCTTGTTCGATATCAAAGCAGTATAATCTTACCGTATTTGGCCGTGCAAAAACTGGGTTCCGTTATAACAAACAACGTTCTTTTCGCGCGGAGAAAGATGGCGGCTACGAAAATGTTCCTTTTTCTAATCTGTTTTGTGGTTTGTACCAATATAATATTTCTAACACAGAAATAAATAACAGCAATGCAACTTAACGTTATTTTTTCACGTGTTTGCGGTGACTACGTTATATTACAGGTCACGTTCTTCATTGCAAATCAAATCGTTCTGCAAAATATTAGTCGAACAAAAATTCTGATTGCCCGATCGGGCAAGTCTTAGATTTGTTTTACTTGCCCACGGATATATTTCGCTTCCCCCGGGCAATTGGGCAAGCGTTAGTGTGGAACTCTGTGGCCCGACTACATAAAGCCGGTTTGTTTCTATTTGGTTCTTCGGTTCCAGGTTTCTCCGTTTGTGTTTGCTCAGTTTGCGCTTTCTTGTTTGTCGCCTCCCAGTTAACAGTCAGAACACACAAAAACGCAGTGTTCCTTTTTGTAGTGTATGCATGACGTATCACTGTAGGTTACTTCTCTATAGTTTTTTGGTGTGGATTTTGGAAGTTTTGTCTCTTTTTGAGTTAATTGTCTTTACTGACATACATATAACAAACTGGTCCTGTCAGTCAAACATAGTTCGACGCTATACTGTGGCTTAAAAAAATTCTATTCAAGACCTGACCTTTCGACACTCCTGCCTATTGTCTTTTTGAGAGGTGATCTGAAGCTGTCACATGAGTCCCTTTTTATGCTCAGTAAAAATGAATGCTTTGTGAACGGTTATGTGAACTGTAACCTACCTTATTCCTTTCAATGTAGGAAACGGACGATGGAAGATGAAAAGGGTAAGTTCATTTCGTAGAGAATCAACTTTGTTCGTCATGGTTTTCTAGACAGAGCGTGCATGGAATCATCAAAGTTCCTGCATTCGAGGCAGCGGCGTGTGAAGTTTTTCTTTTTATAAACTTTACCGGTGAGAGACCTGTCAGAAGTAATTTTTTTTGGTTGTGTTCCCACAAATCAGATAAGTTCCAATATCGAGAAATTTCTCATTTTCTCAAACTCTTAGCACAAGAGGGCTGCTGACTAAGGTGCCAGTCGAAGACTGTTAATTATGTATGATAACTTGTGCAAGGGTAAACTTATTATCAATTGTGTATTACTTTATGTAGTTTCAAAAAGAGAGGAAGAATATAACCTTAAGGGCAAGCTGTTAAATATATTAAGGACGGTGCCTACTATTGTTATTGCGCATACGTTCTGCGCATCTCCAAATACTCGGATTTCCTATCGCCGATGCTTACTAATGCAGGGACATTTTTGCGCGGTTAAAAACTATGCAGATAAAGTAGATCTTGGTAAGTACTCTTGATATCCAAAAAAAAAATTGGGGGTAACCATGGATTCTTTAGAGATAATTGAGCTTCAATTTGAGAAAGAACGCCATACCTTGCTTTGCATTTTAGAGCTTTTTACAAATTTTCTTCATGAATTATCTTTAAAAAATGCGTGGTTACGCCCGATCTTCTTTTTGGGTTTCGATAACACTTGTTAAGATCTACCTTTCCTGCATAATCACAAATCGGGGCAAAAATACTTTTGAATTAACAGGCAACGTCCTTAATGGGTGCAAATGTACGATGCGAAGGTCATTGGGTGTATTAAAATAGCTGACACGTTACTTGAACGGTTTTGATAAAATGTCTCGTACTCTTAGCTTTCCAGCTTTTTTCTTTTACCTACGTTGGAGAACTTTCATTGTTCCGCGGCCACCTTTACAAAGAAATGGTTTCCGTTGGGCACTTATAAGCATGAAGTACTTTATCACGCTCTGCATGCGTCTTTGCTGTTGTTCATTAAGTTGATTATCAATCCGCACACCAAAGTGAATCACATTTGAGTTGCATAGCTATCAATTTGCTTCACTCAACATTGGTTTATATTTACCTCTTATACTTTAGAAGAAGCTGTTGCCAAACAAAAAGGAAAGGGTAAGAGCAAACTCAGACATTAGACGTTCTTGGTTGAACAAACATTATTTTCACACAATTATTGTTACCTGGAGACTGAATTATCAAGGCTTCATCTCCTGTTTCTAATTTTCATTCCTCTGTTTTATTGCAGGTCCACTTCAATGGTTTTTAAATTGTGAGTAATACAGTTCAATCCCCAATTTGTATAGCTGGTCATGATAGCTTCTCTTGCCCAAACTTTTCTGATCTAGATCTCTAAATCTGTGATCAATCATTCGCATCTACCTTATTATTTTAACTTAAAAATCCCCACTTTTGTGAGGTAGTGATGGGGTTATTTGTATCATACTTGCTTTCGTGGGCTGGTCAACGCAGGAGATTGTATGCTTTTAGTACACTATTTCCTCTGGCATTTTAAAGAAATGTGCCCCTATTTTTAAAGTGCCCCTATACTCGATTATACTCAATCATTATATTTAAGTCTTTGCGGGAAGACAGCGTGGCCGAGTCATTTGGGCACTGGAATTGAAAAACCAATGGAATAAAGAAAAACAAGCACAGAATCTTAACCTAAATGGAAGCATCAAATTCAAGAGATAGCTGAAAAAACCTAAGGTTGGATGAGAGAGGAATACGTTCGAACGAAACCATTGAAAACCAGCACCTGGACCGGATATCAAACCCGGGCCACATTGGTGGGATGCAAGTGTTCCCACCACTGTGCCGCTACTGCAC
>NC_090869.1:36500775-36528275 GCF_036669935.1 Montipora foliosa
TTTTTCTGATGACTAGTTTGGATGCTCTACCACTTAGCTGTAGGAGATTTGTGGGTTCCAGGTCATTGGTACACTGATTAATGGCAAATGTGCTTCCTTTTGTTCATTTAGATCCTTGCAGTATGGTGGCACAATTGTCACATGAACCTAGTTTTAATGGCCAGGCTACCATGAGTCTCCTATTGCTCAGTGGTAGAGCATCCTAACTACGCTTGTAGGTACAATACAATAAATAAATACAATACATACTTGATTGACCCTAACCCTAACCCTAACCCTATCCCCATAGGGGCTTTTCAGAGCCAATGAAACACAATCAACGAAACGACAGAACACAACAACAACAACTGTTAAGAATCCTAACTGGCCGGAGGCAAACCAGTTGGCTATTTACAAGTGCAGCTGGGAAGTTCAACCTGGGACTACCAGGAGTGACGACGAAGGGGTCTTGATCCCGGAATATCCGGATCTCAAGGCAAGCATACTAACCACTGGGCCACACTGCCCAGGTTCGATTCCTGCAAAGGAGTTCTTGGGTTTTTTCAAGTATCCCTGAGTCAACATCGAAAAATAAAGCTCTTGATTACAAACGAAATTATTGTGATAGAATACAAAGAGAAAAGAACTAGCGTAAAGACTCGTGTATAAGCCGCACTCCCAACTTTCAAGCATGATTTTGGAAAATATAAGAACTCCAAAAAAGCACTCTTGTAAAAAAAGTTGGTCGTTTGTTCGGAGATGTTAACAATAAACTTAACGAAATCTAATGTTGTGTATTGGCAGCGACAGTTAATACGTTCATCAACTCTGAAAATACCTTTTAAAAGTTTGTTTTTAATCAATTTCCTTATTCCCTGTGACTGACAACAGTTGTCTTCATTGCTAAAACCCACAGTTGAAATGAAAGTACGTAAGTAAACCAGGAATGGGGAAACTAAATAAAACAAACAGGTCATTTTACTCAGCGGGGTTAACATGCAACATCTCTTTCAGTACAATTTCGTTTGTGTATGTGTATATTTATGACAACTTTTCAAATGAAAATACTAATGAATTAAAAATTGCAGGAATCGTTATAAGCTTCTAATGATAATTTGAGACTCATTTAGTGCAATTGCAGGAAATAAAAACAGCATGTAAACTGTCTTAGGGGTGCAACTGTTTTTAATGAATTGATTGATTTGGTGTTAGCTGTTTTTAAACATAACAGTGTCAGAACAGTGTCGGGTTTGCCATCATGATTATGACAAGTCAACTTGTATTTGACTCAGCAACTAGTCACAAGCGAACCAATAACACACTTTGCGCTTTTATTTACCAATCACAAAGGACATTTTTTTTCTTTTTCAAGAATCTTGGCTATAAACGTTTTGTTGTTGATGTTCTTGGGTGCACACTATTTTCACCCAATTACAGTTACTTGTAGACTGATGTATCAAATCTTTAGCTCCTGTTTCTAATTCCTTTCTAATTAATCCCTTTGTCTCATTGCAGGTCCACCACTACTACTACAACCACAAGGTCACATCGGTGAGTAATTCAGTTCAATCCCAGCTTATATAGCTGGTCATGATAGCTTCGTGATCTAGATTTGGGATCAATCATTCACATCTACCTTATTATTTTATCTTAGACAGCCCGACTTTTCTTAGGTAGAAATTAGATTATGTTTATCAACTTGTACGTGCGTTCTTGGACTGGTCAACACCGGAGATTGTATGCATTTAGTCAGTACAAATTTCCTTGGGCATTGTTGAGAAATTTGCCATCGATTTTTAAAGCACCCCTACAATCGATTTTGTTTTTCTGAAAGTTCAGTTTTCAGCACCATAATGCACACATTTTAGTCAACTCTTAGCAGAAAGGCAGTACGGTCGAGTGATTAGGGTGCTGGAATTGAAATCATTTTTTTGATTCAACTGTCGCTTTTACCACTTGCTGAAGTTGTTCTGTGAAGTCCTTCTTCAGTTTTTTCCGTGTCGTTAGGAAATGGCCAATTCCGATAAACTGATTTATCTCACCCAAAATATAAAAAATAAACAACTACATTAAAAGATAAAATATTGATGACGATGATGGTGACGATGACTAGATTCGGGAAAAGCAGGCCGGAGCGATATGCGTTCTCGTTCACATTAACCGGGCTCTTTCTTGTGAGAATAGCAAATCATAATGCAATCCATTCATGAACAAGCAAGTACTTCAGATGAAATTGGTGAAATGAACGATGGACGGACATCTCGCACAAGAACAAAGTAAGCACTTAAAATGAATTTAGATCTGATCAAAGACAACAACAACAGAAGGAGGATAGGCTTAATGGAGCTCACAAAGCAATTCTGGGAAGCTAAAGGCTACGCTAGTTTGAAGAAATCAGCTCAAAATCTTTGAGACCAAAAGGCAATCATAATGAAAGAAGGAGGCCAAACAGAGCCATCCTTGGAGAATGAAACCAGATAACGCCACGTTGTTATGAGCAAAGGAGTGCTGACGCTCGCATCATCCTCGTCACTGCTCTCTGTCATATTTGATTTCTTCTTGGCGATGCTGACATTCTCGTCCAAAGAAACCCTTCCTCCTCGTTTATTTTTGTGAGTCTTGGAAGCCATTTGAATTTGCACAATCTACGTAGCCCTAAGCCGCATCACCTTGCTTCTTCATCAAAGAAAAATCATGAATTCAAATTCAAACGACCAAGACGAACGAGGGAAGAATATTAGAGGTTGATCACCCCAGTCCTAAATTCATCACAAATTCCTTACTACTGCAGTGAATAGTATCTATAAGAAAAGTGGAAAACCAGAATGGAATTTGAGCGTTAATGTCGCTGCAATATGAAGACAATAACATCTCAGCCGACAATTTTATGGTATGAGCAACGTACATCAGTGCCAGTAGTAGAGAATCGTAGAGCTAAGGCCATGATGGATAGGACAGAGTTTCATTTACCAAAGGCCCCTGAAAGTAAGGTTAACAAAGTAGGTTTGACAATCAAGGCCAAGGGAAGAAAGCAGTGCCTTTGGATAGAAGGCCCAGTATCCTCAATTTGAAAAATAGTGCAAAGAAGTAGCCATAATAAGGAAAAGTAAAGACAACTGTGCTGTGGAATAAAACAGCCATATCCCAACCACAATCTGGTGTTTGACGTCCTTGGTAAATATTATCAATTGTTAAAAGTCACAAGTTCAAGGTTACATCACAGCGATCGGAGGGAAAAAGGATCAATACTGGAAGGAAAAACTAAAGAACCGCAGAGAAAATTGGAAGAGTAAGATCTTACGACCGAGCGAAAATGAAAAAGGCTGGCACATGATGAAAAAAACAAAATTCTTCATATTTCATACAAAGATAGCCTATCATACTGTATGAAACGTGGTGGGATTTTTTTCTTGAAAGATTTATTTTAATTCCCGAAAATGACGAAATTCTGTTCGGCCCCCGCGATCAGAGAAAACGGCGCCATTTTAGCGTAAGATGCTATATTCAAATCAATCCCCATTTTCAGTTCGCATCGCTTTTAACCTCACATTTGTGCTCAGAAACTTCTTTAATATGTGTCAACGAGTACTTCGAGCTTAAACATTCACTTCTGTGTCGAAACAGAAATTCAGGGAAAGCCGTGAAAAAATAGCAAAATTTTGCGTGGTCGAAATTCCCGGCTCGGTGCATTTTTTCAGAAGAAAATATCAATTCCCGGTAAAATAGCAAATCGCCCGAAATTTTTAGATTTAGTTAGTAGAAACGTTGGTCTTAATCCGGATATACAAATTAGCGCCGGGCTTTTTATCAGCGCCGACTATCAACACCCTCAAAATCGGCAAAGTCACAGCATCAATCCGTCAACTTGTGTAAATGGTGTCACGGAAGTCAAGCCGTGACTTCTGCCACTTCTGTTCAGTTGCTCAAGATATCTTTCGTTTTTTAATTACTGGCGTATTATGAATGCTATCGCGAGATTTAAAGGGCTTTTTGCACTTGAACTGACACGTAGAGAACATATTTGCGTGTATATTTAATTTAAAGTGAGGAATGAAGAGCGACTTATCATTATCAATTTCACAGTAATCCTGCGCTTGTGTTTCATATTTATTTGGAAGCATCAAACCTAAAAAATAAATTATGTGCGAAATGAAGGAACCAAACTTTACGTTGTGATTGTGGTAAAATAAATTCTGATTTCAACCTTTTAAGGTTGAAATCAGAATTTATTAAAAACCTTAAGGATGTCACGCAACGATTTGGACTTAATGAACCCCAGTCAGGCTCTCCTAATGGAGACAAAAAATTGAGCCCTACTATTTTAAACTGTACTCCTAACTGTTTTGCGAGATAAGTGAGTTCTGAATACACGAAAGTAGCATATCGGGTCCCTTCAGTAAAACGCTGCGCACGTACTAGATATTCGACTAAGTTCAACTTTGAAAAAGAATAAAATCGTCAGCGCGTAAAGAACCGTGACAAACTGAGATGCAATAACGAGGACGAGAACGGCCAACGGGAAGTTTGGGGAAAAAGTTGTCAAAAAGTGCCACAAACTATATTGCACGCACAACATAAAACGTTCAAAGAGAGCAGTCATGAGACTGCGCAGAACAAAGTGCTATCCCATTAATCTAGGCGATGTTAGTTTTTGGCAATTTTAATCGCAAGTATGAAAGTCCAATGTCGCGTTTTTTTAAACTCGTATACAGAACTGCGTATTGTAAAAACAATTAGCAAATGTTATCTTGAAATTCCTTATCATACATTGCATTGTGAAATAATACAGAATCACGGGCAGCAATGAAACGAAAACTTGACCAGAACTTTGAAAAGAAAATGTCGAATTCTGGTTTGGATGTAATTTACTTAATCCAATACATACTACTTTAATCATAGCTGCTTACAAGTACACTTATCACTGAGCGTTTTTAATGTTTCGATGTACGGTTTCAGGCGCCTAACCTTGATGTCGTCAATAGCGATACCAAAGTGACAACACATCTCTCTTAGGAGTGGGATTGCAAGGGTATTTAGTTTCCCTTTAGAGGACAGTTCGCAAAGGTTGAAAGAGTCAACACAATCGGGTGCCTTGGTGTGAGATCGTCAACCACTTGGGATATCATGGTATCAATGTTAGCCTCATATCTAGCAGCTTCCATCACCTCGATTTCAGCTTCTTCGTCAGGGAGAGTTTTCCTTGACGCAAGACGTCAAAAGAATCCTCCTATTTGATTGGCTGTCAGGAAGTCGTCACTGTGGAACATCCTGGTACCATTGATATCTTTTGCATGCATCATAGATCGAGCCACTGATGCCGGATCAGCTTTTTGCCCTTTCACCTCTGCGAGTTTGAACTTTTTGGTAAGATATGACCGTTTTGCAACAGTGAACCTAGTACGTCGAGGTCCAGTTACCTTCAGCGCCCAGCCGATATCCAAATTTCGTGCACTGGCGTGTTTGGTAGGGACACTTACGACGGGTACCATAGTGGCTCCTTGTCCTTCCAGTTGTTCTGCATATTGGACAGCAGCTTTGTCGTATAAGGTTTCATGCTCAAGGGTATATTGGTGCTTATCACAGTCCAAGTGACGAAGCACTGAGGAATGCCTAATGAACCTTTTTATACATCCGTCCTCCGGACAAGCAAAAAGGCTAGTCGAAGCATCTTCCCCTCCCGAGCCTGTGGATTCATCCCTTGAGGGCTTCGCGGAAGCAGCTGTTCGCCCTTTTATCGATGAAAAATTACTTCGGTATACTTGGGCTACAACAAGGGCGGGTAAAGCGCCTGAACCTTGTCCAGAAGACTTCTGTTGATACACGATCTTACCCGGACCGATTCCGTACGCCCTCCACACGCGAATCCCCTCAGCTGAATACTCTATGTTGGATAAAAGGCTTACACCATCTATCTTGAATGCTGGAGTTTCCACGATTGTAAACGGTTCACAAAGCGTGACATTAAGGGAAGGCACTCCACCGAAAGATACCATGGCTTTGAACATCTGTTCTAGTGTCTCGATGTCATTTCCTGAATTTAGGAAGACTCTCATGTGAGACTCGATGGTCGCTGCCTTGCGGTCACACGCACCCTTTCTTCCCTGTGGATCTGAAAAGTCAAGCCTCTTGAGTACGATGCTCTCCTTTTGGCCTAATTTGCTTGAGCTAATAATGACGTGCCCGCAGTGATAACAGCTGGCATTGTCTTGCCGATAGTAGACGGTTGTCAAGCTTGGCATGATAGATTTCAGCTGCTGGATCACGTCTGCCATTACTGCGTAATCAAAGGGTTAAATCAGTGAAATCAATGGATAGAACAAAACCCACGAATGCTTCAACATCAACCTGCGCGATGTATTTGTTAATTCACTTTTTTCATTGTTTTTGTTTTTTTCATTGATTCAAAGCTACAAGTTTCTATATGCCAAAAAGTATGATAAAAAGTTTGCATGCTTCACCAGCAACACATTTTAGTTAACAGGAACCTCTAATTTTTGAGAACTTGGGGTGGTAATAAGTTAAGCTTTTGAAGCAGCGTATAAATGTAAAGGATTAAATTTCCAAAAGATCTGGAAAGAAGCAGACTAACAACAATTTTTATAAAAGTGACGACACATTTGAAATTTAATTTGCAAGACATGTTTCGGTCGTGCAACGACCATCTTCAGTTGAAAGTAGAATTAATTTGAAGTTACATTTGAATTTATAATATGCTAAACAAAAATAAATAACAACGTGAAATAAATTGGGAATCTAACAAAGTAGCCAAAGGTAACAAAAAAGAGTGTACAATGGAACATGTTGATTAGAACGAGAGAGTTAAATTAACATGATATAATTGCTTAAATAAGCAAATTTCAAATGTGTCGTCACTTTTATAAAAATAAATGTAAACCACTGCTCGTGATAGCATCTCCGTTTACAGCGGTTTCCCCTTAGTGCGATCTAAATGATCAATGAGAAAACTTGTAACCCTGTAACCACTTTTAAGGTAGCGTTTTGCCGCACTTAGGCCATTCTGCACATCCTTGACCCAGTGCATCCCTTTTCCTGCGTCCCCAAGTTTGTCAGCTACTTCTGCTAGGTTGTCAAATGCCTGAGCACCCGACGAGCTTATGTAGTCGAGGCCTTGAAGAGATTGCCTTGAACATGCTGAGCAGACGGATAATACTCGCAACAATGTGCTACGGCTCAACGCTCTGAAGTTACACTCATCACAATATGCTGTGTACTGCTGTACCACTCTCTCAGGGGTTAGAGTTCTGATAACATTTGGGACCTTTATTGTCGTTTTGTCGCTGAGTACGATAGAGCGCTGGCCAAATGGCAGATCTTGCATGATATGTGGGCCCGTTATAAACATTATGAAATGTTCAATCTGCGAGGGGGAAACATCCCGTCTTGGCGCTCTTTCATGAAGTACTGGCATTCCTCTGCCATGTGTCAAGCAGTGACGTTTGGCTTCCGTTTAGCGGTATTTTGTCAGATTTGGTACGTATTTAAGGAGAGTCTTGTAACGTACTTTGTCTGCCATTATCGATAGTATTTGTCGCCGTGTTGCCCAGTTGCTTGCAGCACCATAGCACTCGGAAAGAGCTGCCATGAGCGTCTCATCTACGTTGCTTTCTGGGGAAACCCCCTCACTCGAGATGAACTGTTGCCGTAACACGCCTGAGGAGGCCACCTCGCTGAACAAAGACTGTGAATCCTGAGGGCTTATGTCATTAAGTATAGCGACAGTGGCTTGACCTGCTTTGCGCGTGTAGTAGCGTTTCGTTCCTGCACTCGCCTTCTCCCATGGGGTTTGCAGCTGTGATCTTACTGGACTTGTGTCTCTTGCTCCTAAATAGGTGTTTAGAGTGTCTAGAGAGGGCTTCTTTTCGTCTACTCTCAACAGAACTTCTTCATCTTCACTTGACGTATCACTGGGGACGTACAAATTTTGAACCGGGGTAAGAGGAGTGCTCTGAGGAACAGGACCCTAAAAGGGAAATGATTTTTTTTTCTTGAAAGCTATATGATCCACCTATTTGTTTTCGAAGGAAGTTATTCATTTCCATAGGATCCTTTCGGGCTTTTTGCCATGATGTATTTAAGGTGGCTCCCTAGAGTATTTGTGAATACCGTCACTACAGGAAAGAAACCTAGTTAATTTCTCTTGAAGGTTTCCCTGTACAGATTTACCAGTATGGGTACCGATATAATATGGGTTATTTTTTGGGTGTTAATTTTTAGATTATGGACGTTGCCATGGCAACATCACATCTAATGACAGGCAGATATACTCCTATTTTTCGTCTAAATTCCTTAATATTTATACTTTTCTTCGGCGAATTTTCTTGTTCTTTGCCACATTATGGAAATGATATTGCCTGACATTTTGAAGCGGTAAAAAGTCAAAGTCGCTGAGACGCTTTTGCCAATATTCTGTAATCTGTCTTTTCCTTTACTATATTCAGACAGATTTTAACAAATGTAGGGTAGTTGATAGGAACTGTATGTGGTTAGAACTGAGCCAATTTAAAACAAATTTTACCCAAGGGAATGCGAGAAAATTAGCAGTTAATTTTTTAGATTTGGTCACGCTGCAGTCATAAAGATCAGAAGAACACAGGATTTACGCGCCATACCAGTACCCAGCTTGCGCGCAGCCATAAAACTCTAGGGAGCCTCCTTAATTGAATTTTTTTGGTCTTTGGCCTTACACACGTCACCATTCCTTTGGCCCCAGTCATTCCAATTAAAAAATAAAATCCTTCAATGTCTTTTAGTAAAGCCACCAAAAGCCACACACACTTTCCCAAGACATGGCCAAAGCATGCGCAGGAAACTCACAAAATTAGGATCTCTTGACCAAAAGTACAAACTTACCAAAGACATTTCTGCAAAACTGTGTGTGAGACTTCCTTTTGTTACGCTTGAAGATGTTGCTATGCTAGTCTCACCAAGTAAGCTAGCTGCAAGCATCTCTCTGCAATCTCTACAAATACCTACAGATAAGACGACATATAATTACTCAGTGAGGCACGCACCATCCTATGTAGATCTGACCCCAGAGCATCTCTTAACCACTCAGTGACAGACAGCTCTAGTTATAGCAATGAATTTGCCAAATTGAATATGTTAGATTTGCAACTTCCGATTCCGATTGTACTCACACGCACAGCTTACGGAGCGCACGCGGCTTAACTTCGGAGTAACATAATTGATTACATACCAGATCCTGCGGGAACAAAGACCCCTGTGTTCTTGCCAATACCACGATCAGCCTTCCTTTTGTTGGTATGCTTATCAAGCCCAGCTGGAACACGACATCGATTTGCTTCCCTTCGCCAACCAATTCCCAAGCTAGAGCGATGCGCTGGACAGACTGTGCATGCAGAAATTTTACTTGGAAAGGAAAACGTGGAAGCACAAGCGAGAATAAGTTCAACATCGGAGGAAATATTACTTATTCCAACACTCCTTACATATTCGCCAATACCTCTGTCACACGATGATAGGGGCACGGTATCACCACTGGGATATCGCTTGTCATAATCGCAAATACCTCCAACTAACTTAAAGAAAAAACATTTACTTTCCATGACGAAGGGGCAACAATAGCTGTGCTGGCAGTCGCTTCAAGAAACGTAACAGCAAAAGTGCTCTGGAAAAGCTTTTTTTTTTGCGGCTGTCAATGAAAGCTAGTCCTGTCAATCAAAGCCAAATTTAAAATCTCCTTGACCACCCGCCTCGTTTCTCACTGTATATATTTTAGAATGAAATTTTCTCTCATTAATTCACATGACGTTTTACCAACATTTCGGTAATATTTTATCCCTGATGCTATTACTTTTGGATTAAAAGAAGAAAACCAAGAAAGTGATGTCGTTATTTCAGTAATGCACCGGAAGTTGTCACGATCCTACCCAGAACTTGGCTGTTTATTATTAAAGCTTATTAACCTCATCATATTCTGAAATTTCCACCTCTCTCCGGTATCGCTTACCCAAGACAAGACAAAAAGAAATCTCATCGCAGGGAACTATCGTCGAGGTAGGCTGCAACTTTGTGCTTATGCGACATTTTCAGCGACAACTGTTCAAACGTTTCCTGCTGTGCAAGTGTTTTGTTGTTTACGCTTGTGGACAGATCGATTTTGCCGATTTTGAGAGTGTTGATACTTTGCGGTGATAAAAATCCCGGCACTAATTTGTATATCCGGATTAAGACCAACGTTTCTACTAACTAAATCTAAAAATTTCGGGCGATTTGCTATTTTACCGGGAATGGATATTTCCTTCAGAAAAAATGCACCGAGCCGGGAATTTCGACCACGCAAAATTTTGCTAATTTTTCACGGCTTTCCCTGAATTTCTGTTTCGACACAGAAGTGAATGTTTAGGCTCGAATTACTCGTTGACACATATTAAAGAAGTTTCTGGGCACATATGTGAGGTTAAAAGCGATGCGAACTGAAAATGGGGATTGATTTGAATATAGCATCTTACGCTAAAATAGTGGCGTTTTCTCTGATCGCGGGGGCCGAACAGAATTTCGTCATTTTCGGGAATTAAAAAGAATCTTTCAAGACAAAAATCCCACCACGTCTCTTACAGTATGATAGGCTATCTTTGTATGAATTATGAAGAATTTTGATTTTTCATCATGTGCCACCTTTCGCTCGATTTTAGTGGACATTACCTCTTACGTGGACAGTATCTTAGGGGATAGGAAAGGTTGGATGAGTGGTGGAGATTTGAACAGAGAAACCGAGGTCTTGGTACTGGCTGCTCAGGATCAATATCTCAGAACCAAAGCTATCAAGGCCGTGATCGAGTGATGATAGCAAGGAGAATGAGGAAACTGTGGGTAACCTGACTAGGTCATGAAACAAGCTGGCACTGACACAATGCTTGGAAGGGCAAAATACCCTGACGCTGGAATCTATGTATAGAGTATAACATCCAGGTTGCAGAGAAACAGTGGGAGCACAAAGTCGAAAAGGCTCTTCAAAAGGATGATGTCAAGGTTCAATGAAAGATCCAAACTTACAAGCACTTCATATCCAACACCACTGGCATCACTGTGTTTGATAAAGAAGCAGGTGTGTTTTGTGAATGTGGCGATACCCACTGACTGTCATTAAACTAGTTTCGTGTAGTAATTGTCCCACTTTTACTACTAGGTCTGAGATTGTCTGAAGGGTGTATTGCCACAGTATTATAGTGAAGGAGACGGTGGAATGTTAACCACAATGTTTGTTGATGGTGACTCGAGGATTCATGGAAAAAATCACTTTTGCAGGTGTCGAACCTACAACCTTTAAATTATTACTTCGGATGATCTGCCAGTGGGGTATAGGAGACTCGTGGGAGCTAGGCCAGTAAACTAAGCTTATGTAAAAATTGTCCGGCTTTTATTGCTAGCACTGAAATTGTCTGAAAACTGCTTACTCGCTCTTTGTAAAAAAATTTTGGACATAACCAGCTGCCAGCGAAGCAATTTATTTGCTTGTTGCCAAGGGTTTTATTTTTCCAGACCATTGCGTTAGTCACAAGTAAAAAAAATTCCAGTGATTGCATCAGGCTTTGAAAATTTTGATGTTGGTTACATTGTATCTTTTACATTGCATGTATCTCGGAGTTGAGGTTGAGCTATCCCTCCCTTTTGTATGTCCAGAAGTGCAAGTAATTTGATGCACGTGGATTTCAGTAAGTATCACAAAGTGTCCCCTTGCTCTTCTCCCCAACTTCAACATCACTCGTGTCTCTGAATACAGACAAGCAACGTCACAAATTGTCCCCAAAGGCTGATTCTCAAGTGGGGACAAACAGCTACATTTGCTCTAAGCTTAAAATAATGCTAACCTTCACTTTTGGTCTTAATAAAGGTCACAAAGAAGGTCAATACTTGTCAACATGCCTTTTATGCAATTTTTGTCGACAAATAGGCGAACCAAAGCCATAGTCCAGAGCTCAAGCGCATAGCATGCGGTTTCGATGTCAATTTTTTTTTTCTTTGATTGATTTGTGAAAAGGAAGGACTGCTTGAAAGTTGAACCAAGGGTAAATGAGAAGGCAATAGGGATGCGAGTAGAAAGAGAGAAAAAAATCACCTGCAATCTACCCCATAACATTTTAAGACTCCGAAGTGAACAGACATTAATAACATGTCAATCAAACACTCACTAGATACCAACCATTCTTCTGCTTCAATACGCCAGTTCGGAGTTCCAAAAAAAAACACGTGCGCGCGTCGGGATAAAATCAAGCATAATTTTATATTAAAAGTACAAAAGATTTGGAAAGCAATTTTCTGCAAGCAATTTCCATAACAAAAGATTCTTGTTTTTATTCCGACGCGGGCACATATTTTTTTGAAACTCAGAACTTGCTTATTACTTCTCGCCGCTCAAATGATTCTCTGGATAAATCATTTCGGAAAATACTGAAAAGGCTTACTTTTGATTTCTCAAAAAATATCATTGATGTTTTTCGACGGATCACATACCGTCAAGATGAACATTGAAAGGGTGACTTTCTTGTAAATTGTACATTTAAAGCTTGAGTGAGATGTGAATGAACACGATTGGAATGCTCATTACAACATTCAAGCGTAATGTTACATCCCACCTTCGCGGGTGTCCTTCGGGAAAAATCCTAACAAACTATACAGCTTAATAAAAAGCTTAATAAATCATACAGTTCAAGTGTGTTTTCCTTTTATTAAGCGTCACCAGCCAGTAAGAAGTGAAACCACCGAGGGTTCTCCTACTGATTTTGAGCGAATTTTTGGGGTATGTAGATTTGACCGATTTTCGTGACATTTCGCCAAAACCTTCCAAAGATGATGACAAACGAAAGCGTGTCGGGAAATTCTGATATTCAAAATATTACTAAAAGAAAAATCTCTTAAACTACATTTGTTAAGCTTTCTTCTGATGTATAGTTTGTTAGGATTTTCTTGAAGCTAGCTTGCGTACGAATTCTTCCCGAACTACACCCGCGAAGGTGGGAAGCAACCTTAAATCAGTTACTTGTTCTCCTGTGACGTTTTCTTTTAACTTTTGAGAAGCTGTTTTGTTTTGAATATTTGTATGTATGTGTTTATTGTTTGGGATAAATATTTGACTTTCATTCAATTTATCGCCCATCCCACTGGAATTCCTCCTGGAGCTGGTCGTATTAAAACTCTAAATTGACTCTAAATTCTCCATCTTTCAATTCATCTATAGATGAAATTTCACAAAGTAAAGTCCTTTTGTTATGGCCGACTGCCTTTTTCAGTTTCAAAATAGAGGTTTGCACAAACGACTAGTTGCAGATGATTTTGCTCTTGGGGGAATAAATTCCCATACTCGTAGATCAGAGTCTGTACCTTAATGAGGTACATGTACGGTTGTTTTCTTTTCATGGTGCAAAAGAATTGTCTGCTGAAGAACCCTCATGGAAATATTCGAGTCGACCCGTTCAATGATGATACCCACTGTTAGACTTCCTCGAGAATCAGCCCCAATAAAATGTTGTTTTTAGGAGCAAACAACAGACTTAATGAAGTGCGAAGGCATGCTTTTTTTCTCCTTTCCTTTGACGTTTCCAAATTTAGGCTTGGACTACCAAAAGCATCTGGGTTTTCGAGTCGAGTAGGTTCTTGTCATTGTGTTGTAACTAGGGTGGTGATTGACAATGAAGCACAAGCTGGAATGGGGCATTTCAAAAACGTTGTAGGGTTGAATGCAGGTGCTTTGGTTTTCGTGTAAAACCAGAAACGTCTGGGTTTTGAGTTGAGTAGGTTATTGCAAATGTGTCGTAAGGGGAGATTTAACAGGTGGTTGACAATGCAACGCAAGCTGGAATAGGACATTTCAGAAGCGTTTTGCGGTTAAATGCAGTTTGTTTTGTCGTCATCACCTTTCATGCAGCCATTGCCTTGAAGGAACAGACCAGAAAAACCACCTACTATGCACGTTATTGGAGATTCAAGAGTCCTAGATAGTTAAGACATTGCCTGAAAAGTTAGTGGGTGGGTGTATGGATCGATGAGAGGTCGTCAGTTGCCTTTTCTTTGTTTTTGAGATACTCAGTCGCCTCTACTGCTTTTGAAGAGTCCTTCATAATGCGTCGATCTATGCGTATTTGACGTCCATCTTGGGTGAAGACTCAAGTTATGTTATTGACAAAAAACAAGATTTTGTAAAAATCAAAAAATTAATAAAATGTAAGAGCCATCTACAACAAATGCCTTACATACTGGTTTACATCGTAACTGGTGCTTGATGAAATATTGCATCTTAGTACTCAGTTTAATTTACTTCAATATCTTATTGCAGCGTCAGGATTAGATTTGAGCGACAGCGAGGATGAAGGTGAGTAATACAGTTCAACTGACAGTTTTTTGCACTGTCATTTGAATTTTATTGTAACGAAATACCGAACGTTTCTAAGTCAGGCCAGAGTGATGAACAATGCTTACTCAAATGTAATGGAGAGCTAATCTTCAATTCAACATATTTAACACAATCTTTAACATCAAATCGTCAAAATATAAGCATAGAAAAATTGGAATTTTCTTGTGTGAAGTATTTCAGCTACGTTAGTAAAGGATGGCTAACAAAAAGGAAGATTTATAAGAGAAATGTTCAACTAACCCAACACAGTGGTCAAACGTCTGCGCATGCCCAAATGGATAATTTATTTGCAAGCCGCGCGCCAATTTCGCGCGCAAAATTTTAAAGGAAAACATTGGAAAAAACCGGTGTAACGCAAAATTTACGAAACAAAATTGAAACATTCATAGAAATCTGTAAAAGGAAAAAACGAGAAGGAAAAAGGAAAACTTAAGACTTTCCAGACACCAAGTTTATTAAATTACCGGTATTCTGTTGATTTACCATTTTGTTTTGAGGTTTACCAAAAAAGTTATACGTCCTCAAAAACGGAGTCATGCTGCGAGCTGACAGCGTAGTATATTTTTATTTGTTGTTATTAATCATGCGATGCGTGACACTGGCAGCTGACGGCAAACCGTGTGTAAACGAAGGGAAAACTCATAAAGAAAAAGAATTTAATGACGCCATTTAATGTGGTGGCACCAAAAAAATCCAAGTGCTCCTTTAATTTGCAGGAATTTTTTTTCTGATGACTAGTTTGGATGCTCTACCACTTAGCTGTAGGAGATTTGTGGGTTCCATGCCATTGGTACACTGATTAATGGCAAATGTGCTTCCTTTTGTTCATTTAGATCCTTGCAGTATGGTGGCACAATTGTGACATGAACCTAGTTTTAATGGCCAGGCTACCATGAGTCTCCTATTGCTCAGTGGTAGAGCATCCTAACTACGCTTGTAGGTACAATACAATAATACAATACATACTTGATTGACCCTAACCCTAACCCCAACCCTATCCCCATAGGGGCTTTTCAGAGCCAATGAAACACAATCAACGAAACGACAGAACACAACAACAAAAACTGTTAAGAATCCTAACTGGCCGGAGGCAAACCAGTTGGCTATTGACAAGTGCAGCTGGGAAGTTGAACCTGGGACTACCAGGAGTGACGACGAACGGGTCTTGATCCCGGAATATCCGGATCTCAAGGCAAGCATACTAACCACTGGGCCACACTGCCCAGGTTCGATTCCTGCAAAGGAGTTCTTGGTTTTTTTCAAGTATCGCTGAGTCAACATCGAAAAATAAAGCTCTTGATTACAAACGAAATTATTGTGATAGAATACAAAGAGAAAAGAACTAGAGTAAAGACTCGTGTGTAAGCCACACTCCTAACTTTCAAGCATGACTTTGAAAAAATAAGAACTCCAAAAAAGCACTCTTGTAAAAAAATTTGGTCGTTTGTTCGGAGATGTTAACAATAAACTTAACGAAATCTAATGTTGTGTATTGGCAGCGACATTTAATAAGTTCATCAACTCTGAAAATACCTTTTAAAATCTTGTTTGTAATCAATTTCCCTATTCCCTGTGACTGACAACAGTTGTCTTCATGGCTAAAATCCACAGTTGAAATGAAAGTACGTAAGTACACAAGGAATGGGGAAACTAAATAAAACAAACAGTTCATTTTACTCATCAGGGTTAACATGCAACATCTCTTTCAGTACAATTTCGTGTGTGTATGTGTATATTTATGACAACTTTTCAAATGAAAATACTAATGAATTAAAAATTGCAGGAATCGTTATGAGCTTCTAATGATAATTTGAGACTCATTTAGTGCAATTGCAGGAAATAAAAACAGCATGTAAACTGTCTTAGGGGTGCAACTGTTTTTTAATGAATTGATTGATTTGGTGTTAGCTGTTTTTAAACATAACAGTGTCAGAACAGTGTCGGGTTTGCCATCATGACTATGACAAGTCAACTTGTATTTGACTCAGCAACTAGTCACAAGCGAACCAATAACACATTTTGCGCTTTTATTTACCAATCACAAAGGACGTTTTTTTCTTTTTCAAGAATCTTCGTCACTGATTTCAGTTCTCACAATTTGTTTTTCATGATTGACGCTTGGCTATAAACGTTTTATTGTTGATGTTTTTGGGTGCACACTATTTTCACCCAATTACAGTTACTTGTAGACTGAGGTATCAAATCTTTAGCTCCTGTTTCTAATTCCTTTCTGATTAATTCCTTTGTCTCATTGCAGGTCCACCATTACTACTACGACATAGTATCGAAAGTGAGTAATTCAGTTCAATCCCAGCTTATATAGCTGGTCATGATAGCTTCGTGATCTAGATTTGGGATCAATCATTCACATCTACCTTATTATTTTATCTTAGACAGCCCGACTTTTCTTAGGTAGAAATTAGATTATGTTTATCAACTTGTACGTGCGTTCTTGGACTGGTCAACACACGAGATTGTATGCATTTATTCAGTACAAATTTCCTTGGGCATTGTTGAGAAATTTGCCATCGATTTTTAAAGCACCCCTACAATCGATTTTGTTTTTCTGAAAGTTCAGATTTAAGGACCATAATACACTCATTTTAGTCAACTCTTTGCAGGAAGGCAGTATGGTCGGGTGATTAGGGTGCTGGAATTGAAATCATTTTTTGGATTCAACTCTCGCTTTTACCACTTGCTGAAGTTGTTCTGTGAGGTCCTTCTCCAGTTTTTTTTCCGTGTCGTTAGTAAATGGCCAATTCCAATAAACTGATTTATCTCACCCAAAATATAAAAAAATAAACAACTACATTAAAAGACAAAATATTGATGACGATGATGGTGACGATGACTAGATTCGGGAAAAGCAGGTCGGAGCGATATACGTTCTCGTTCACATTAACTGGGCTCTTTCTTGTGAGTATAGCCATCATAATGCAACCCATTCATGAACAAGGAAGTACTTCAGATGAAATTGGTGAAAGGAACGATGGAGGGACATCTCGCACAAGAACAAAGTAAGCACTCAAAATGAATTTAAATCTGATCAAAGCTCAAAAAGAAGCAGAACAACAACAGAAGTAGGATAGGCTTAATGGAGCTCACAAAGCAATTCTGGGAAGCTAAAGGCTACGCTAGTTTAAAGAAATCAGCTCAAAATCTTTGAGACCAAAAGGCAATCATAATGAAAGAAGGAGGCCAAACAGAGCCATCCTTGGAGAATGAAACCAGATAACGCCACGTTGTTATGAGCAAAGGAGTGCTGACGCTCGCATCATCCTCGTCACTGCTCTCTGTCATATTTGATTTCTTCTTGGCGATGCTGACATTCTCGTCCAAAGAAACCCTTCCTCCTCGTTTATTTTTGGGAGTCTTGGAAGCCATTTGAATTTGCACAATCTACGTAGCCCTAAGCCGCATCACCTTGCTTCTTCATCAAAGAAAAATCATGAATTCAAATTCAAACGACCAAGACGAACGAGGGAAGAATATTAGAGGTTGAGCACCCCAGTCCTAAATTCATCACAAATTCCTTACTACTGAAGTGAATAGTATCTATAAGAAAAGTCGAAAACCAGAATGGAATTTGAGCGTTAATGTCGCTGCAATATGAAGACAATAACATCTCAGCCGACAATTGTATGGTATGAGCAACATAGATCAGTGCCAGTAGTAGAGAATCGTAGAGCTAAGGCCATGATGGATAGGACAGAGTTTCAGTTACCAAAGGCCCCTGAAAGTAAGGTTAACAAAGTAGGTTTGACAATCAAGGCCAAGGGAAGAAAGCAGTGACTTTGGGTAGAGGGCCCAGTATCCTCAATTGGAAAAATAGTGCAAAGAAGTAGCCATAATAAGGAAAAGTAAAGACAACTGTGCTGTGGAATAAAACAGCCATATCCCAACCACAATCTGGTGTTTGACGTCCTTGGTAAATATTATCAAGTGTTAAAAGTCACACGTTCAAGGTTACATCACAGCGATCAGAGGGAAAAAGGATCAATACTGGAAGGAAAAACTAAAGAACCGCAGCGAAAATTGGCAGAGTAAGATCTTACGTGGACAGTATCTTAGGGGATAGGAAAGGTTGGATTAGTGATGGAGATTTGAACAGAGAAACCGAGGGCTTGGTACTGGTTGCTCAGGATCAATATCTCAGAACCAAAGCTATCAAGGCCGTGATCGAGTGATGATAGCAAGGAGAATGAGGAAACTGTGGGTAACCTGACTAGGTGATGAAACAAGCTGGCACTGACACAATGCTTGGAAGGGCAAAATACCCTGACGCTGGAATCTATGTATAAAGTATAACATCCAGGTTGCAGAGAAATAGTGGGAGCACAAAGTCGAAAAGGCTCTTCAAAAGGATGATGTCAAGGTTCAATGAAAGATCCAAACTTACAAGCACTTGATATCCAACACCACTGGCATCACTGTGTTTGATAAAGAAGCAGGTGTGGTTTGTGAATGTGGCGATACCAACTGACAGTCATTAAACTAGTTTCGTGTAGGAATTGTCCCACTTTTACTGCTAGGTCTGAGATTGTCTGAAGGGTGTATTGCCACAGTATTATAGTGAAGGAGATGGTGGAATGTTAACCACAATGTTTGTTGATGGTGACTCGAGGATTCATGGAAAAAATCACTTTTGCAGGTGTCGAACCTACAACCTTTAAATTATTACTTCGGATGATCTGCCGTTTTGTTTGTTTTACGAGACATCTGGTTTGTCTCTTCTACTGGGCAAACCTGCCCAGAGGGAAGGAGCACGAACAGGACTCGAGGTCCTATGCTAGGTGCTCCACCCTACCCTATTCAGACCAGAAAGACCAGACCACAACACCGGGAACTACATGCCCTGCTCTTTACGACAAGTGTGCGGGTTCTTTTACGTCCCACAGGATTATGAACATTGAAGGGTTGTGAGACAGGACCTCCGGCTTTTCGTCCTTATCCGAGAAGACTAGAGAGTCTAACCATTTGCAGATGTAATTACAAAGGCAGCACTTTCTCCTCAGTTATTTAAAGACCCTGAGTGTTGGTCCGGCCGGAGTTGAACTCACGACCTCCCGCGTGACAGCCCGGTGCTCAACCAAATGAGCCACCCGTGCGCGGTGCCAGTGGGGTATAGGAGACTCGTGGGAGCTAGGCCAGTAAACTAAGCTTATGTGAAAATTGTCCGGCTTTTATTGCTAGAACTGAAATTGTCTGAATAGTGCTTACTCGCTCTTTGTAAAAAGAATTTGGACATAACCAGCTGCCAGCGAAGCAATTTATTTGCTTGTTGCCAAGGGTTTTATTTTTCCAGAATATTGCGGTAGTCACAAGTAAAAAAAATTCCAGTGATTGCATCAGGCTTTGAAAAATTTGATGTTGGTTAATTGTATCTTATACAATGCATCTATCTCGGAGTTGAGGTTGAGCTATCCCTCCCTTTTGTATGTCCAGAAGTGCAAGTAATTTGATGCACGTGGATTTCAGTAAGTATCACAAAGTGTCCCCTTGCTCTTCTCCCCAACTTCAACATCACTCGTGTCTCTGAATACAGACAAGCAACGTCACAAAGTGTCTCCAAAGGCTGATTCTCAAGTGGGGACAAACAGCTACATTTGCTCTAAGCTTAAAATAATGCTAACCTTCACTTTTGGTCTTAATAAAGGTCACAAAGAAGGTCAATACTTGTCAACATGCCTTTCATGCAATTTTTGTAGACAAATAGGCGAACCTAAGCCATAGAGCCAGAGCTCAACTGTATAGCAGGCGGTTTCGGTGTCAATTTTTTTTTTTGGATTGATTTGTGAAAAGGAAGGGCTGCGCGAAAGTTGAACCAAGGGTAAATGAGAAGGCAATAGGGATGCGAGTAGAAAGAGAGAAAAAAATCACCTGCAATCTACCCCATAACATTTTAACACTCCGAATTGAACAGACATTAATAACATGTCAATCAAACACTCACTAGATACCAACCATTCTTCTGCTTCAATACGCCAGTTCGGAGTTCCAAAAAAAACACGTGCGCGCGTCGGGATAAAATCAAGCATAATTTTATATTAAAAGTACAAAAGATTTGGAAAGCAATTTTCTGCAAGCAATTTCCATAACCAAAGATGCTTGTTTTTATTCCGACGCGGGCACATATTTTTTTGAAACTCCGAACTTGCTTATTACTCCTCGCCGCTCAAATGATGCTCTGGATAAATCATTTCGGAAAATACTGAAAAGGCCTACTTTTGATTTCTCAAAAAATATCATTGATGTTTTTCGACGGATCACATACCGTCAAGATGAACATAGAAAGGGTAACTTTCTTGTAAATTGTACATTTGAAGGTTGAGCGAGATGTGAATGAACACGATTGGAATGCTCATTACAACATTCAAGCGTAATGTTACATCCCACCTTTGCGGGTGTCCTGCGGGAAAAATCCTAACAAACTATACATCAGAAGAAAGCTTAATAAATTATACAGTTCAAGTGTGTTTTCCTTTTAGTAAGCGTCACCAGCCAGTAAGAAGTGAAACCACCGAGGGTTCTCCTATTGAATTTGAGCGAATTTATAGGGTATGTAGATTTGACCGATTTTCGTGACATTTCGCCAAAACCTTCCAAAGATGATGACAAACGAAAGTGTGTCGGGAAATTCTGATATTCAAAATATTACTAAAAGAAACATCTCTTAAACTACATTTGTTAAGCTTTCTTCTGATGTATAGTTTGTTAGGATTTTCTTGAAGCTAGCTTGCGAACGAATTCTTCCTGAACTACACCCGGGAAGGTGGGAAGCAACCTTAAATCAGTTACTTGTTCTGTTGTGAGGTTTTCTTTTAACTTTTGAGAAGATGTTTTGTTTTGAATATTTGTATGTATGTGTTTATTGTTTGGGATAAATATTTGACTTTCATTCAATTTATCGCCCATCCCACTGGAATTCCCCCTGGAGCTGGTCGTATTAAAACTCTAAATTGACTCTAAATTCTCCATCTTTTAATTCATCTATAAATGAAATTTCACAAAGTAAAGTCCTTTTGTTATGGCCGACTGCCTTTTTCAGTTTCAAAATAGAGAGGTTTGCACAAACGCCGATTTTGCTCTTGGGGGAATTAATACTCGTAGATCAGAGTCTCTACATTAATGAGGTACATGTACAGTTGTTTTCTTTTCATGGCGCAAAAGAATTGTCTGCTGAAGAACCCTCATGGAGATATTCGAGTCGACCCGTTCAATGATGATACCCACTGTTAGACTTCCTCGAGAATCAGCCCCAATAAAATGTTGTTTTCAGGAGCAAACAACAGACTTAATAAAGTGCGAGGGCATGCTTTTTTTCTCCTTTCCTTTGACGTTTCCAAATTTAGGCTTGGACTACCAAAAGCATCTGAGTTTTCGAGTCGAGTAGGTTCTTGTCATTGTGTTGTAACTAGGGTGGTGGTTGACAATGAAGCACAAGCTGGAATGGGGCATTTCAGAAACGTTGTAGGGTTGAATGCAGGTGCTTTGGTTTTCGTGTAAAACCAGAAACGTCTGGGTTTTGAGTTGAGTAGGTTATTGCAAATGTGTCGTAAGGGGAGATTTAACAAGTGGTTGACAATGCAACGCAAGCTGGAATAGGACATTTCAGAAGCGTTTTGCGGTTAAATGCAGTTTGTTTTGTCGTCATCACCTTTCATGCAGCCATTGCTTTGAACGAACAGACCAGAAAAACCACCTACTATGCACGTTATTGGAGATTCAAGAGTCTTAGATAGTTAAGACATTGCCTGAAATGTTGGTGGGTGGGTGTATGGATCGATGAGAGGTCGTCAGTTGCCTTTTCTTTGTTTTTGAGATACTCAGTCGCCTCTACTGCTTTTGAAGAGTCCTTCATAATGCGTCGATCTATGCGTATTTGACGTCCATCTTGGGTGAAGACTCAAGTTATGTTATTGACAAAAAACAAGATTTTGTAAAAATCAAAAAATTGGTAAAATGTAAGAGCCATCTACAACAAATGCCTTACATACTGGTTTACATCGTAACTGGCGCTTGATGAAATATTGCATCTTAGTACTCAGTTTAATTTACTTCAATATCTTATTGCAGCGTCAGAAGATTTGATCGGTTTTCGCGACAGCTTGGATGAAGGTGAGTAATACATTTTAACTGACAGTTTTTTGCACTGTCATTTGAATTTTATTATAACGAAATACCAAACGTTTCTAAGTCAGGCCAGAATGATGAACAATGCTTACTCAAATGTAATGGAGAGCTAATCTTCAATTCAACATACTTAACACAATCTTTAACATCAAATCGTCTAAATATTAGCATAGAAAAATTGGAATTTTCTTGTGTGAAGTATTTCGGCTACGTTAGCAAAGGATGGCTTACAAAAAGGGAGATTTATAAGAGAAATGTTCAACTAACCCAACACAGCGGTCAAACGTCTGCGCATGCATGGATAATTTATTTGCAAGCCGCGCGCCAATTTCCCGCGCAAAATTTTAAAGGAAAACATTGGAAACAACCGGTGTAACGCAAAATTTACGAAACAAAATTGAAACATTCATAGAAATCTGTAAAAGCAAAAAACGAGAAGGAAAAAGGAAAACTTAAGACTTTCCAGACACCAAGTTTATTAAATTATCGGTATTCTGTTGATTTACCATTTTGTTTTGAGCTTTACCAAAAATGTTATACGTCTTCAAAAACGGAGTCATGCTGCGAGCTGACAGCGTAGTATATTTTTAGTTGTTATTATTAATCATGCGATGCGTAACACCGGAAGCTGACGGCAAGCCGTGTGTAAACGAAGGGAAAACTCATAAAGAAAAAGAAAATTGCTGTTATTCGGCTTGGCTCAGACGAGCTGACAAAACATTGGCAAGGTCTCGAGAGATTCCGTTGGGAATCAAAGGGCTAACGAAGTAAGGTAACACAAATAATTTTCCTTAATTGTCAAAGAGCTATATAGTTCATGTTCTAGCAGATTATTTGATTCTCATGTAGCTCGGAAATTATGTGCTTCAAACTAAATCTGCAATTTCCACCAAGTAAGGATGACGAGCATCTCCATCACTTTTATATGGGAGTTCCCCCCGGGCCTTGAACCTATTCCCATTGGGGAAGACAATTGACATACCTTGTCCGGGCTGGCAATACCTCCTTGACGTGTCTCCATCACAATGTCTTTTTTCAACGGCCTGAGATAGCCCTTGGCTTGCCCAAGCACACTTTGCAGAGAGCTCACGCTGAAGCCATTCGGGGGCATCGGAATGAGAAGCAGTTGTTTGGACCGCCCTTCCCCCGCACGAAGAATTTCGTAACCTTCCCCTAATGCCGGAAAGGCTGCCAGTATGGTTTCGTGAAGCTCTGCCGCGTTTCCTTCTTTGGGGAACGATAATTTCTCCTCCCCCAGGTTGTTCAGTGACAGGTCAATCCTCTCTGTCCGGCTGTCGCCATACATACGAATGATCTACTCCACGTGGAGCTCGCACGACCTATATATGGCTCCGTTGATGTAGGGCGAGCGGCGTATTCCCCTACTGTTTGCCCGAGGATTTCGAGGAGCTCGTGACGGAGCTGGCGGTCGGTAGCCAAACAGTCGGTTGTGCTCGCTCCTAACAGTGTCACGGTTTGTTGCGCTGTTTGGTCGAGGTTGCATCGTCTGTTCAGTTTGTTGCATCGCGGTTGCCGAGCTCGAGGTTGTTGTTGATGTTATTGTCGTCTGCGTTGTGGACGTTACAGCAGTAGTCCGGTTAGTGTCGCGGATAAAGTCCGCTGTCTCTAACAAGCGCTGTGCGCACTCGCGTAGCAAATTTGGATCCATTATTGCTGAGAAACTTTGAGAACAGGATAGAAAGAACCCAACCACGTTTCCAGAGATGTGAAAAAATAAGTGACTTGTGGGTCGTAGGGCATCATGGGAAAGTTTTTATCAGGTGACTTTTCACGACCCGTTGGAACGCCTGGTTGATTTTTTGCAGAACATTTGCATGATAATTTGCGGTAAGACGTATTTCAATAATATAGTAATTCGATGCTAATAGTTTTGATCCCCTGCGGCTATCTGTACTTTGATGTATCAGGAACAGAGATTTGTAAAGAACATTTACGGTATGAGTTTTAATATTCGGAAATAATCTTGCGTGTAAAGTCATTCATCTGTTCGGAAAATAGCCTTCACATGTTTATGTCTCCGGTCAAGAAACGTGCAGAAAAGAAGTAAGTTTTCGCAGAAAATGTGAACAAAGGCTTAATTGGCAGTTAACCATGTAGCAAGAGTTGCAATTCGAAAGCATTGGTAGAGAAAAACACTTGTACGCCATGAAACGTGCAGAAAGAAGCAAGTTTTCGCTAAAAAATGGCTAAAGAAACTTCATTGGCAATTAATCATGCGACGAGAGTTGCAGTTCGAAAGTAATGGTAAAGAAAAGTTTGCATTACTAATTTTGACCCGAAAAACGCGCCATAGACCCTATGCAAAAATGGCTGCCTTTAAATTATTCTTTTGTTCATATTCAAAATAGCCCAACTAACCTCGTTTTTGAGACAAAAATTCTGAAGAATTTGTTATCCCGAACGAGGTTAGTTGGGCTATTTTGAATATGAACAAAAGAACAATTTAAAGGCAGCCATTTTTGCATAGGGTCTATACTATGTTAGCTTATGGTAATACTTTTATTAATTAAATTAAATATTTTAATAATTTTCTCTTTGTTATTAATTTGTCTTTTTTTAGTTGTAAATCATTGATAATATTTAAAGTATGATATTTTCGGTGATAGACAGATGTTCTTCTGAATTTATATTTATTTTCATAAAGGTCTATGTAAGTAGGGAGAAAATCATAGCTATGAACACTACCACAAATCTGGCTTGTTGTAAAATACGCAACGCAATATGCGCAATATACACAACATACGTCGATGTCAATCTGTAAAGTACGCAATATAAGCAATATGTTCAAAACGGTTTATTTTATCAGCACTTAACTTGCAAAAGGTCGGAAGATACGTGTTGTATTTTGTCATTTAGTGGTTATTTATTGCACAAAATTATCTAAACACGGTAAAAGATTAGGGTCAGCGTTAGGGTTAGCGTTAGCGTTAGGTTAGGGTAATTGTAATATATAGATTTAGCCCAGCCTAAAAGCGGAGCTCCCGGCTTGTTTATTCTTACTGGCTGTAGGATTAGTGAAAATAAAAGGCTTTGGAACTGTCCGCCTTTTGGTTTTTCCGGATATTGCTTAATTATGTAACATTTTTTTCGCTGCCTAACTAGTGAATTCCACGGTTACTTTCACCTGAAAAACCGACTCATCGCATGAATCACGAAGGAATGAGTGTGATATCGGTTTTTCCAGCGAAATCTACTGTCGAATTCGCCAGTTAGGCAATTAATTTTTCTTGAATCGCAAGAGTTTTAAAAGAAAACAAGCAAATCCTCAGCAAGCGAACGGAAAAGGAAAGAAGCCATTTCAGGGTCGACTGTCAAAGGCCAGCGATAACATGGATGTCCAATATCAAAGATGTATGCTGTAAACTAGCTAGAGTGTAAACTGGAGTATATATATATTGCCTCCTCGATGAGCTCTAAACTTGAGCCCGTGATATGGTTACGTGATACTGGTCACATTGCATACATGAAGGGGCGGACGGACGTTCATGACGTCATGGCTATAAAACCAAATTTTCTCACATGGATGGGTTACCATATTTTCTAAGCTATGGTGCTCCGAGCGCGCGGAGCTCCGCTATAATTAAGGAACGTTTTATACCTTGTTTAAAAAAAAAATTGAAACAATAGACAAAGAGACACCAAGTACCTACCAAAAGGCAAACAGCGCATGCTCACCGTTCCCACGATGTTTCTCCTGTAAACACCTGCAAAATGGATGTGTTTTAATTGTGGTAAGTGCTTCCAACATCAGTCGCCTTTCATCTTTGATCATCCTCTGTTATATGCCGCTGAGCATTGACACAAATCTTTCCATGATGGTTTACATTTGAGGTCGACATTTTCTTAAGTATATCGACTATATTCCAGAGCAAAATTTTACATATATGTTGCGTTCAGTATTTTTGCATTTTTTTTTTTTTTTTTTTACCATTTTAACCCAATGGAGTTGTTACTGTTGAAGGATTGATATACCGGAAGACAGCACACGGGTATTTTATCATTTTACGATAATTAAAGTTCACAAAATAGCGTAGTCTTTCTTCTAAGACAGAAATGAATTAATGCCTCTAATTTTCCTACATTTGTTTTGAAATCAATGTAACGAACTGTCAGTTCAAATCGTCCGGGTTTCCTCTCGAGCAACATAAATAGACAATTCAGAACACTTCAGCTTAGCTAATAGATTTGAGAATTCGTCACTGTTAGATCTCCGGGAATTTATAGGAATCCTTTCGGCAGGAGGACGTAATCATCTTCCCCACCCAAGGAAGACGACTTACTACCTACCCATTCTTTATACATGACACAGAACAAATCCATCGAGTTAAAATGGCAAGAGATGTAGGATAACAAGACGCGACATAAATGTTAAACTTTGCTCTAGGCTATACTTATGAAAATGTCGACCCAAATGTAAACAATTACGGAAACATTTGAGGGAAAAGATTTACTTAAGATCTTGACTGTTCCGGATGTGGAGAACTATCCGGTTGCCATGATGAAACGGTTATCAAAAGGACATGAAAACCGAGTCTATTATAATTCAATGCAGCATATAACAGAATGGCCAAAGACCAAAGGCGATTAATGTTGGAAACACTTTCGAGGAGAGCCTTGTGGGAACGGTGGGCATGCGCTATTTGACATTTTGGAAGTCAACCGCTGATGAAATAAACCGTTTTGCACATATTGCGTATACTGCGTATTTTACAGATTGACATCGGCGTATGTTTTGTATATTGCGCATATTGCGTTGCGTTGCATTGCGTATTTTACAACAAGCCCACAAATCTTACATTCATATTGTTATCTTTAACCAACTGCACGTTATTGCAACATTGCCCATAATTATTCACAATAGTATCTTCATAGTCTTTGATTCTCACCCAACAAAATTCACAAAGAGCATGCCCCATATCGTTCAATTCATTATGAATAATATCTTTTCAATTCATTCTATACATTATTAGTAGAT
>NC_090869.1:36533275-36538275 GCF_036669935.1 Montipora foliosa
CAGAACACTGATGCGCAGTTCCAAGTATGGCTGATATCAGGTAGACGTAACTTTTTATACCAGGCCTTTGCGTCCTTCGAGATTGTTCCGAGTGGGCCAATCACGATGGGTGTCACTGTCACTTTCAGTGCTCCATAAATTCCTCTGATTTGCTAGGCCTGATACATGTAGTTTTTCATCTTGTTCTCCTCAGTCTTGATGATTTTCTGGTCTGTCGGCACAGTTATTAGTATTATTAGTTACATTTTTGATGGCATATTTGCAGCTTAGAGCAGGGGTTTTCTTTCCACGTTACAGTTTGTTCGATGCGCACGACACATATGCCGAAGGGACGCGTTTTGACTGAAAATGACCCATCATGGAGAGCTGGAGGAACAACGTTACAAGGTCACAGCACTCAGCATTTTGTCCCTGCTGACCCCATCAAAGTTGATCATACCAAGAAGGTTGAATTGGTGTTGAGGCTCGTAGCAAGGTAATATCAAGTGGAAGACCCTTAAAGTGGTACTATGATCAGATTTTGAAAGCGTGTTTGCTTAACACCTAACTGGCAAAATTTTGAGCTTTGAGTTTTATCCAAAGGCTGTTTATTTTGAGTGTAAGTTTTGGATTTCACGGTCCGCCATTACTCACGTCCAAAACTGGCCGATTGGACCTCAGAGGGTTGGATCTAGAGAAAATGACGTCATTTACTCACTAGCTTAAAAATTCAGCGTGTAAACGCAATTTATTACATATGCAAAACACGGGTTTAAAAGTCTGAAAGCCCGAAACTCCCGTGCTGCATATTAATTCGGCCGCGTACACACGCATTGCATTCTTAAACTAGTGAGTCTTTGACGTCATTTTCTCCTCGACCCAGCTTTCTCAACATTTTAAAGTCAGTAATGGCGGACCAATAAATAAGGAAATTCCAGTTAAAATAAACAGGTGTCTTTTTAAAATCAGAACTTAAAACTTGAGTCAGTTAGTGTTTAGTTAACATGGCGTTAGAAATCGCGTCGAAATGCATGGTCCACAATTGGCACGAGTTGCGTGCTGTGATTAAAGGCATATTAGGAATTCCTTTACGGATACTTCATTTGAACACATAACAAAAAATGACGACCATGCATTACAGAGAATGCCAGGGTTCCACGAACCCCTTTTTCTGTGATTAGAAATGACAATGGACATGTGGTGACAGTTATTTGATGTAATAATCCCTTATCGCAAAAAACACAAACGCACAGGTTGTCAAGAACCCCATTGATTGAATATAAAACTGAAAAAAAAAAAAAAAGAGATCGAGTTCAAGAAACGATTTGCAATGAGCTTCAGCACTGCTTTGAAATTATCAGCCGTTGCTTGTGGATAATTTTAACATATGGGTGTTTTCAGCAGCTTGCCTTGTCAGTCTTTTAAAAGGAAGTATTAAGCGTAACGTTTTTCGCACCATCCCGTTATATTTGGTATTGAAAAGTTAGTCAAAGATCAGAATCTACTCTGTCCTGAGTGTTTGCCCTTCACAACCATTGCCACCTCCTCCATTCTTTAAAGAGTTTTATTGAATCACTGTTTTTGTTACATTTGGGCGGGTATTGTGGTGGATATCGCTCGAGGACCACATCGAAGCGGTGCGACCGGGGCTCCGAATCCGTGTTCCAAAGTTCATTCAGCTTTCTATTCATTTGAGGTCGGTAAAATGAGTACCAGTATTAGTGGGGACAAGTCGTAATAACGGTAGAAGCTATTAAAAAGGAGCCTTCAAGTTCCCTTCGACTGCGGCGTGCCTCTTTTTTGTCTTGAGATACTGAATTAATAAGACTTTCAGAAACAGAAAATACCTTTAGGGGGTGCATGTACAGAATTTATTTGGACCAGAGGGTATCACGACAGTGCACAATGTCACTGAAACTATAAGAAGTGTTTTAGTAATTGTTCTTTTTCAGAGCATTTTTCTTAGAGTTTGCTTGGAGAGTCGGTCAACATGGCTATTGATTACATATTTTTCTTTAAATAACTGTACTTCTCGTTATTTTCTTTTCCTTAATTTCAGGGAAGACGAAACAGACCTCCAGTTTCCGGATGATGAGTGTACACCATTGTCCACCCTTTATCCATCGTCTGTTCCAGAATGATTTCCGATTTTCTCAGATAAAGTCAAGCAAAAAAAAAAAAAAAAAACCCGGAAAGTGTAGAAGTAGGAGGACCTGGAAAGGGGCCTTTGTTTTCTTACCACATTACCCTCCGCCCATACTGTTTTTAATTTCAAGCATGAACAATTAGATAGAGGGACACGAACAAATCGAAGAAAGCGCAAGGAATGATTTGTGAAGGTAGTTAATGACGCGAATTGGGACATGACAATGCCTGGAACACGAGAATGTAACCCAAACTCAAGCTGAACCGAAAAGGGACGACATGCATAGTATGTTCACCTTTTGCATAAGGGTTCAACAAAATTCGCAAAGCTAAAAGGCCCTTTCCATTGCAGATCAGCGCAAGTTTTGACGACTAAAGACTTCATAACCAGTCCTTCCGTTAACTATTTTTTAATCAAGTAGTTTTGTACAATTATTTTGATAACACTGTTAGAAAGGTGTCATAAAGAAGTGTTTACAATAAATAGGGTTAAAAATATGTACTCGCGGAGTTAAATGTGAACTTACAGCTCCATTGAGGAGTGCTGGGGGTGAAGGCTGTGCATATCGTAGACACGTAATGCACACTAAAATTTACAAAGGCGCCAATAAGAACGTTTATCGCGATTTGCAGAGACACCTCAGCTCCATGATTCTTATTTTTTATCACGAAATCATTGTCTTGTCGTGACAAATCTATGTCGCATTCCGTGTGTAGAGTAGTTTACTTGATATCACATAACAAGGCCACACCACGAAGAATCCAGTGATCTGGATTCTGATTAGTTTTCAGGTCAACACTTGCGATGTACGTCAGGTCCGTTCTCCTGGGTTTCTTGTAAATCGGGCACTGGTACATCCGGGGATCTCGCCCTGCTGTTGAGTTGATTGCGTAGATATGAATGACAGGCATAGATGTGAAGAGAACCTTTTGAGGGGGTTCCACCAGCTTACAGCCCCTGCGATCCCAACCAGCCCCGTCAAGGTACAACCCGTGCACATAGACACCTTCTGCTGGGGGCTGTGTGATGTCATCTTTAAAGAAGCGAGTGACGTCATTGTGAAGAACTACACAGTCTAGGGCCCAACCCTTGTGCGCACGGGTTACTTCCTGCAGAACAACGTACGTTAAGAATTAATCCTCCTATTTTTGAAAGAAAGAACACATTACAATGTGCAATTTTAATTTCCTGTCATTTCAGATTGCAAGGGGTAAAACGAATGCTGATAAAATTATAAGAAAGAACCTTGACCTCGATGGAAGTCGAAAAACAAATTGCAAATGATTGTAACACCCTGAATGTATTCAAAAACAAATGGTTTAGACTAAGGCGCCGACCACACGTATCCGGAAATTTTTGTATCCGCAATTTTCTTTTTTCGAATATGGCTTGCGTCCACACATACCCGGCGAATTCGGTAGCCGGTTACGCAAATTTTCGAATACGGTGACCACTAACGGATCCAGGTTTTTCATCTCATTATTTGCTTATTTAAAGTGCTACTGTGATCAAATTTTTATCCCTTGACTTTTTTGGTTTATCACATAGAGTACCATGAAATATTAAAAACGCTGTTTACCGTTTGGAAATATCTGCATTGGTTCCAGAGATATTTAAGTTTGAAAAATGTGTTAAATATGCAAATGAGAAGGCTAATGACGTCATTCACCCAACCCAGTAGAACATCAAGAATATAAATAGAGCTATCTCGGTCAATTTGCAACAGAGACCATTGAAACTTGGTGAGCTGATAGTTCTGAAGGCAACACACCTACGACTGTAAAGAAATTGGTTCCCATGGCAACTCACTCTTTTCCAGTCCCCTCCAACCTGATTTCAATATTTTGGTGATCTCAGGCTAGAAATACATTAACCAAGGCCACAAACTCGACCTAACATCTTTATATGCTGGCAGGATCATGCAGATGAGGCACCATTTGCAAATATCAAAACAGAACGCCAAAGGTGGTCTGCAAAGCTTTTAATATCAGGGAGGTCTGGAACCCAATATGTTGCCATGGTAACAAAAATGGTATGCTCATATTGTGGAACACATCTACTAGAATCTTAGTGCAAAGAACCAAGTATTTCTGATACAAATTGGCTGAGATATCTTTCTCCATCATACTTGATCAAAATTTGGTAGGGTTTATGACGTCATCACTTGGCTAATTTGCATATTAAAAAAACTTGAATATCTCCAGAACAAAAAGAGATATTTGAAAATGGTAAACAGCATTCTTCTTCTCGTACAGACTACGTGTTTATGTGCCAAAATGGCTTCGATAGGGAAGATTCAAATTTCGTCACAGTAGCACTTTAATAATTAAATATTCATGCTTTTATGACAAGCAGCAGTCTGGTGTTTCAAAAGTAAAGGTAAAGTTACGCCTTTGACTCCCACGAGTGATCAGCATGTATATTACCCTCACAATTTCAATGACATGTCAGTCAGACAGGTATTGAAAATGAAGAATATTATCAGCTTAAGAGGTGTGATCTTGATAGAACACCAAATCCTCATGACTACACAACATGCAACGAAATGTATGGTACTAGTTAGAAGAATGGACGTTTCGATCTTGGGAATGAAAGTGTTAAAGTTACTTCAGTTTTCGTCGGTAGTTCTGTCAGAAGATGGAGGCCGACGGTGCGCTCGCATGAATGACTGACTGCCTGAGTGATCTCTAAAGCCAACAAAACGAGGATATAATAAGTCCCGTTCATCAAAGCAACAACACCTAACAAAACAAGTCCGATGCGGAAATTCTCTTTAAACACTTGTAAAAGCCATACATTTGCAACTTGGTTGAGAAGGGTAGGGGTAAAAAAACGGGAAAAAGCACGGGTCTCATTTATAGTTCGTAGCGGGTAA
>NC_090869.1:36543275-36545775 GCF_036669935.1 Montipora foliosa
CTGTACTTACGTGATATCAGCATTAGGATGCAGACCAAAAACCTCAGGGGAATCCACTAAGGGAAGGGTATCGATAGAATCCATGAACTGTGCGACAGAGGTGCCCTTGGGTATCAAGTACCCTTTGTAGAAATTAAAGCTTTGTTGGAACATCGACTCGCTGAACCACACCTGAAATGTACACAGACAAAGAAAAAGAGGCTTAGTGTGAAAAATTGCCGATACCAAGCGATACCAAGTGTTTGTGCTTAGTGTGGCTCATTCCAAGTTTTATCCTGTTACGACAAGGTATAATTTGCAGTGCAAGGACTGTAGTAGGCTCTATTTCCGCCGCTCACTCGAGTTCGGGTATCCTCCCCGAGAAGAGACGGCTGGACGCGTGAGCGATAGATTGTGTCTGTGACGTAAATTCAAAATATAATTTACGCGAAGTTAATAGTTGCGGGGAAATCGCATTAGACATCCCAAAAACAGAAATTACATAACAGTGCTTAAAACGTCTGTGCGAAGTTTCCAGATGATACGAGCTCGAGTTTGTGGTTAAATGATCGATGTGAGTTTGAATTCAACCGGCGAATCATCAACGAACTCTTCGGCTGCTTTAGCTCTCAGTCGACCTCATCGGCCCCCTCGTTTTGCCAGCAATAAACTCAGCAGTACTTTCAATTGATCTTGAGGAATTTTACCTGCTCTTACATTAGCGAGGTATGAGGAGAAAATTGCAATAGCAATGGATTTGAAAACCGTATTTTGACCTTGGCGCCAACTGGAAAATCAGTGAAGTTTGCGAACTCAGGCGGTAGAAAACGACACACTTCCCATTCTCCAGCTTCTCTAACACTTTTCGTTGTCGCAATCTTGGATGTTTCCTATCTTAAATCACTGTAAACCTCGAACAGGCCGGGTCAAAGAATACCTTCGCAGCCAAAACATATAATTTATGCTAGACGGATTTGTGCAGGCGAGTTTCTGATTGGCGGAGATTAACAATGGCTCACCTCACGCGTCCAGCCGAGATTTCGGGAGTGAGCGCTGGCTTATTTCCCGAAACAGCGGCTGGTAATCGAGCCTAGGACTGCAGAAGTGATGACTAAACAACGCGTAAACAGACCAAGGCTTTTTGCATGCAGTTCACTAACAGTTCATTGGTGGTGAATTATGGATGCTACACACAAGAATTCGTCCGACTTAGCTGGACGAGGTTTCTTTAAGAATGCCTATGAATGATTCACTTCTTACGTACACAATTTTGATATAAAACAGACCACAGAGGCAGTGATTTTCTTAGGGGATCAGTGTAAAAAGATTGGGTTGGAAATGAAGCGCTAGAATATAGCATTCAACAGGTAGAAAAGATTAATTGACCACAGAAGATTTAAAATCTGGCACTACGACGATTACCCTTTCGTGAAAGCGAATCTTGCCGAAGATCTCGCAAAAGGCCAACAATCGAATAAGGTAGATCAAAGATATACTTGGACTATTAACCTTAGCAAAAGTGTTGAGAAGCCTCTTATCGAAGTCATCTGTCACCCTTCCTCCATATTGCACCTCTCCTAACATATACCGCACCGTATTCCAGGACACGCCCTTTTTGATGTCCATATCATCCAGATGGTTTTGAACAAACTGCACACTAGCGGTAAAATCTGCCTGGTTAAACTCGTAAGGAATATTCCATCCTAAAGGGCCGTACTTTCGACGTTCCTGAATAATCAAAAAAGAAAGAGAAAAGTCTTAAAATCGGAAACAGTTACCAGGTTGGGATCTTCTTATATTTATTTCGGGTGTTACTCAAAAAGCCCGTGTTGACAAATTCCTCTTCACTAAGGCTTCCATCCTGTTCGCTCCAGCAGACACGTTAATTTTTCTGCAAGTTTAAGCGAGATGCGACGATTTTTGATAAGGTTATAAATTGGGCTCTTTAAGACAAGCCCAATATGCGTGACTGGGCTGTTTTTGATAATGATAATGGCCGAATTTACACTAGAGACGAGTAACCCGTCTTGGACGGGTTTCTCGTCTGAGACAAGTTTCCCGTCCTAGTGTGAAATCGGGTCGGGACGAGAAACTCGACGAAATTTACCCGTCCACTTATCCGTCTGAGTCGACGAGTTTTTCAAGACGAGTTTCCTGACTAGACGAGAAACTCGTCAAAATGCATAACGAATTCACACTTAGACGGGTTTCCAGGTCGCGTTTAGGAGAAAATGAGCCGATTAGACTGCTGGCTAGGTAACCACGCACATCTCGCACTAGTACCTCGGCATCTCAACCCGTCCTAACGTGAATTCATGTCGGTAAGTCAGATAACTTTTTCATCGCGAATTCACACTAGGACGGGAAACTCGTCAGATGGGTTACCCGTCTGACGAGTTTCCCGTCCTCTAATGTGAATACTGCTAATGAAGATGGTGTGATAATAATAATGACGATGACGATGATGACGACAGACGGGGCGACGGCGATGATGATAAAGGGGGTTCTAGAACCGGACCGA
>NC_090869.1:36550775-36553275 GCF_036669935.1 Montipora foliosa
TTATCCGCTATTGGAGAGTTTAAACGAGAAAAAGTAAGGTAACGGCTAACGTCAATGTCTCTCTTAAACGGCATATTAAAGGCTTCAGCTACAATGATCAAAGCGTTCTCGGGCCGGGATTTATGCACCTGATTCAGTATATCGGAGAATTGCGGAAGTTTGCTAAGCTCCACAAGATTAAGCCAGGTCATATCTGTTATCCATCTGCACGGCTTTGGTTGGACAGCTTTCAAGTCTAGTGAGGCTCCGCCTTTGATGAGTGTCATAAACTCGCTGTGCTTTACCTGCAACCACAAGCACCACGAGTTACAAGTACATGTCACATCCTGAAAACTAGGTTTACGAAATCTGGATTCAGCATCGCTTAATTGCATCAGTAAAATCTCTCGTAATTTCGTTTTACAAACAACCTAAGAAAGTACAACCCTTAAACTGTTTAAGGGAAAAGCTCGTCCATAATTATCCAAGTGTGTAAGTAAAGGTCTCTAAGCCCTAAACTAGTGACCGTTACGTCATTGTAAAGTAACCAAACAAGTGCCATGGGCGCTGAGCGCAGATGGCCCCTTGCTTATGATTCGGAAGTGGCAAATCCTGCGTGAGTCGCAGAATTTCACTATTTGTCCTACCGCCTTCGCTTTTGTCTTGTTTGTTATTCAGCCGCCACACCTAACTCTCAATATACAACCAAACCCCCGCAGTTAAGTAGAGTCGAAGCCAACAGACAGCAAACCCACACTTAAAGAATCCATAACATCCTCATAACTTGTTGAGGCATCGCACGATTTCGGTATCTTAATGAAGGTTGATAAGCGGGAAATTAAACAAAGTCAGTTTGAGGACTGGAAAAAACAAGTTCCTCACGAATATGATTGAATGGGTTTAAATGTCATTTTAACTCCTTCCGACCAGTACCAGTCCATGGCGTCGCCTCGGATGGACTGTACTCGCAGGACGTGTAATCGACTCCAGTTTTTAATATCACTTAACGTTGAGTACAACGATGCCGTCCAACAACGGATACGATAGACTAATTCTGCTTTTACCTGGATCTCTTGCCAGTAACACAACAGTTTTATACATAAAAGGTAGGAAAAATCTCACCTTCTTCGTTTGCAGATCGATCTTAAAAGCGAGAAGAAGGGTGAACAGAAACTTGTGAGCCTCATACAGACCGCGGCAAGAGTACCTCCACACTTCAAACGTCAAGTAATCGATAATATTGTGTATTCTCTTCGAAGTAATTGGAGACGGTTGCGACCTGAAATACAAGAAACAAATGTTTGGTCATCCGTTTACTTCCAAAATAGGCACTTTCACTTGCAGTTTACAAACAATAGACCTTATTTGCGCTCTCGTTGTTGGACTGAAATGACCAAAGAATGAAGCAACACACCTCCAGAGACTTGAATAACGGTAAGTACAGAACATCACCTGGCTTCGAATATATAGCAGTCGCAATATATACATACATCGGCTTAAATTCAAGGACTTTAGCCAGAACAAAACTTGTCAGAACAGAGGAAATGAGAAAAAATTTAATATCCTTTGGCCTAGATTTGAAACCGAAGCTTTTGCTTATAGGAACGGCTTTTATTGACTAGACCGCGAAATAAAACAAATTAAAATATACGTTGCCATCTCGGTCAGAATCAGTGCTCAGCGTTGATTTGATTTGGAATCTAGACGTCAAGCGTTTCTTTTAGCGTCAAGTGTTGTGACCGCCTTTTTTGTTAGTTGTCCAAAAATTGTTTCTCAGTGAGCCTTATGGCAGGTTCCCTGTAAGGTTCAGCAAGTGGCGTCTTAGTGGTCTATCGATTAAAGAAAAGGATTTAGCCCGCAAATAAACGCAAGTTCAAATCCTTTGTCCTGAGACATGGGTTTTCTACAAAAGGAAAAAGTCCAATTCCAGGCATTTCGATCGGATTGTCAGTGTTCTGAAACAACGATACCCCAAATTCAAAGCGACATAATATTATTTGAGTATCATAAAACGAGTGCCAAGAACAAGATGTTCCCCCGTACCAGTCTCAATTTCAGACGCGTTTCAGTCTAAACGTGAGAATTGGAGGACTGAGCCCTAATCCTATACTTTACTTCAGTTACACTAAAGCTTGACAGCACATTTGTGCTGAGAATGATCTGTGTGGTGACAAAGGTAATCTTCCAATCTTATAAAATAATGCATAGTAAATTTTGAGATCTTTCTAATAACTGACTTTAAACGATCTCTCTTGATTACGGACTTAACAATACAACAAAAAAGTAAAACTGCATCTAGACAACACAACGATAAAGATTTTTTCTTTTTTCCCTAACAGCGAATAAAACTCATTTTAATTTAATTTTACTCGAAAATTAGATGGGCTAGGTTCTTGAAATCACCAAGTCTCACAGCTGGGTTCGGGTAGAGAGATGGTTCGCCGCCACGATTTGCGACTGTATGACACAATAGTTCCAATGGCTATAAATGATTTCTGCAATGATTTTCTATCTTTGGCTC
>NC_090869.1:36560775-36578275 GCF_036669935.1 Montipora foliosa
ACTTACCGCCTTTTCTGTCAGAATCACACGGCCAAGTAATTGATCTTCCAAGCCTTTCATAGTCACAGTGAAGTCAATAATGGAAGTACGAGCACTGATCTACGTAAAAGAAAAGGAGAATAGGACGCGAAAACAAGACTCCATGTCAGCTTGGCAACTTGAACGATACGTTTAATCGAGCACACACTAAATTCGGATCCCAGGACTGACAAAGCATTGTGCAAAGCGAAGATACTCTTTCTGAGTGAGTTATGGTAACTGTAATAAGATGAACAAAATTATCACTGTCGGCATGGATATTCTCTTCACTGTTAACGATATATATGTCTAACAGCAATGGTCCACCAAACTTTGATAAAATTGTGTTACGTTGAACAAGTGGATGTCAAAAACCATTTTAAGGAAAGCGTTATTTCAGCAAAAATAATTTCTTGCCCTTTTTAAATTCTTAAGTTTGTTGCAAATTTGACAAACAGAAAAACACGATAACGAGAAAGAGATAAAATTATGAATATTGTCATAAATAATTCGCCTTGCTGATTGAAGAAGCGGTTAACTTAAATTCTACGTTACGTACAGGTTTAACATCAGAAACGTCTAGTTGTCGGCATGTTCTTTAGAGCGAGTTTCAATCGAGTGTCGTAAAACCAAAACCAAAGTAATTCCTTTGGCCAATCAAAAAGGACGGAGACAATCCAGTAAACCAATCAAAACTCGAAGTAATTACACGTAGCCGACACAAAGCGCGGTAAGATGTGCACGCGCAAGCCACGATTGGTTTTGGTTTCACTTCTGATTGGTTGAAAAAGTAGCGCGAGAACTTTGAACCAATCACTGAGTAAAGTAATGAAAAACCAAAGCAATTCGCTAATTACTTTCGACACTCAATTGAAAACCGCTCTATCATGGATTATTACGCCACCTCAAAGAGCTCGGCACAACTGATTGATCATTTTCGAGTTCCCTTCGACCTCTTATTTCAGTCAAAAGACAAACTATTAGTTGAGATAATTTGTCTTCAGTCATTTGATAAGATCTGTTTAATTCTAATAACAATATTAATAGGAGTAATAAAACAATACTAATAATAATAGTAATAAAAACAATATAATTATTATAATTATCATAATTATCATGCTTATTGTTATTATCATCGTCATCATCAACAGTCGTTTATGTAGCGATTTGTACTCCAGACTTGTGAATTCATAATTAACAAATGTTAAAATAAGTGCTTTCCAAAAAGCAAATTAATATACCTTTAAGTAGAATGAATTTCTTTTTTAAAATGCTATATCAAACTACGATCTATTACCTATTGCCTTCGTACTTAACCTATTTTCGGGGAAAAGGCTTAAGTGCCCTTAGAAAAAGACAGATGTGCGGAATCCGTTTCCACGGAATCACTCACCTCAGGGGTGTAGGCAGGGTTTGAGAGTTTGGTTGTGATATACAACATGAAGCCTTTCATGACATCGATCTCTTTGTCCCCAACTTTCACTTTCAGGGTGCTGCCACTTTTAATAAAGTTCTTTTCCAGGACATTGTCCAACGCTGGATCCATTTCTTCGCCAACGTCCTCAATGAGCAGTGGTCGTCCTAGTGAAAGGCTGTCCTCGAGGTGGTTTCGGAAATATTTGTGGTTGAGCGAAGTCACCTGTTAAAAAAGAAACAGTGTTCATGTATAATTTAAACTCTCCCGCTTTATTAAAATAAGCGCTGTTGAAATTTGAAGAAAAAACACCGCACGCGTTAGGAATACAAAAAAGATAGTTTAGTGAACGTTTTTCTTTGCCCTCTCTGAGATCACTGGAAAGTAAATGAGAGTTTTGGCAACCACAAAGAAAAAGATTAAGAAGACTGCAGCAAAACTTGAGAAAGGAAAAGCTAAACATTAAAGGTTCATCCTTTCCAAAAGGGACTAATTTGGGTACATTCAGAAAGAGCACGGCTATACTCTAAAAAGTCATTTAGAAAAAAAATCATCCCCATTAAAACAACAGGAGATTTGATGGTCTAGCAATCGATCCCTTGATTTGTGAGCATGCTGGTTTGTGGGGACAAACATATACATACACACATACATACATAGTTGGATTGACCACTCCCTTTTGGGGATTTTCAGGGGCAATGAAATGAGACAAATGAAAGAACAAAACAAAACAATAAATTACTGTTAAGAATCGAAACTGGCTGGAGACAAACCAGCCGCCGAGAGGTTGAACCAGGGACTACCAGATCAAATTCAACAAGTGGTGAGGGCGGGTCTTGAACCCGGGATCTCCGGTCTCAAGGCAAGCGTCTAAACCACTTGGCCGAACTGTCCCCTGCAAGAGTGAAACAGTACGAATCCCAAAATAATTCAATTGCGATGGAAATCGCATTTGCCTGATCAACCACGAATCGATTACCTACCTGCATTTCGTTATCTTTTTCCCTGTTCCTAATCCAGGCTTTACCTTGACCTTGTGGATCTATCAACAGAGGATATCTCGTTGCCTTTGTAACGATGATACCGTTCTGCACGGATAGTTCGTCGTTTGGTAAACCCTGAAGGTTCCACTCCCCCACCTGGATACGCAGGACACATAAGGTCACAGGTTGGTGATATTGTTAAAAAGTGTATATTTGTTCATTTTTTCATGATTATCTTTGTGCTGATAAATCATGTAATTTTTTTATCTGATTTGTGAGCAACATAATTATTAAACTCGGTATGCATCTTTGGAGCATTTATTTCTTCCTTATGTTAACACCATTTTCAATACTAAATTTCGCTCAGTACCGATTTCCTTACTCGCTGGTATGTACCCTTGTACTGCTTTCATGACATGGATGTGACTCTGTTGTTGTTGTTGTTTTTTTTTCTTTTATATAACGAGCGGTAATAACTGAATACAATTCAGGGCTCTATTTATTGTTTACTATATCGTGCCCTTCTCCGTTCTACTTTTTTGTATGTAATTTCCCTTTTTTTTTTAATGAACTCAATAGCTTCCTGATACTGTACCTTTCTTGAATGGATTAAATAAAGTAACAATAACAGGGTTACTTCGTAAATTCAATGACTACTGAAAAATGGCATTTGCCGGTAACTCGCTCGAACCTTAATTAATTCGTAAACCATTACTTTGGAATGGAGATTGAACTATTGTAGTTCACAAAACGGATTTTTTATAGTGTTTCTTACATCTCTTAGATAGTACGCGCGCTGTGATTGGCTAAATTAGCGGGCCGTATTCTACTGTACAGCACTTTACCAAGCACTTTTACTCGGAATTGGGCAACGGGAAAAGAAACCCAAATGAACAAAACTACTTACTGTTGCGGCATCAACAAGCATAGCCGTGACATTGAGATTAGCAGTAAAAGGAATCTTGCGAGACTTCATGTCCTTTTGCCATTTTGCCATCAACATGTCACGAAATTCCTGGTTGAACGGACCAGAATACGACAAAAAGCCTGTGCAAAGCAATACATCTCCGACCAATCTGCGACAACAAAAAACACATGATTGGATTGGCAACCACTGGGATAACTAAGGTACTCGAAATTTTAGACGAAATCAAGAAATTTTAATCATCTAGAACCAAATTGGTAACAGCGAAAAAATTGAATCACCCACAGAATTAACATTTGGTTTATGTATAATGAAATGCCATTTTTCGAACAGCTTCTCTCACGTAGTGACTTTTACACTGCGAGCAGTTGGTTTCTCCTACACTTCCCGAGAGGAACCACTGCGAGCAACCCTTTGATTTTCCATCGAGCCCTGCGTGGTTCATTTGACATCGTTTCGTGTTATTTTGCGTGAAAATATGGAATCATTACATAGCAGGCTCGCCCAAAGGCGGTAGTTACGTAGCTGAACGCATGCGAACGCATTTATTCGTCCTTGGCGCTGGACGGCGGCTCACTCAAAGAAACGGTTTCCCGCAGTGGTTTCTCTCTCAGGAAGAGTAGGAGAAACCAACTGCTCGCATGGTAAGTGACGTTATGCTTCAGCCCTTAAACTACAGCTTTAAAAACTTATCTTACAAATTTTTCTGAAAGATTTTCAAACAATTTCTTCCAGGGAAAAAATTAGAATCGGTTAATCCTACTTTCAAATTCTCAGGCGCCACCATCTTGAATAACTGTCACGTGTTAGGGTTGCCACATGTTTTTGATACAAAGGAAGCGATGCCGAAATACACTCATTTCGGATACCAACACTTCCTTTGAAAAAAATCCAACATATTTGATCGTAAACGTTATTTCCTGTGGTTGAAAGTTGTTAGTTAATCACTTTTTTTTCGAGTGAAGGCCATTGATAACGAGATAGGAAGTTCCATAGACAGAAAATAGTTTTATTAAGAATACACATGCAAAAAGTTGAGATCCTAAGCACAAACATAATAAAATGTCTTTCGTGGGGAGTCCTGTGTGGCCATACCTGCCGATTTGAGCCTCAAACTCTTTACTCTGCTCAGTCCATCTTTCTTTCTCGCCTCCCAGACCACCAATCAGTGTGGAAGCTGCCAGCATCTTCCTGCGACAGGTCTCTGCATCATCTAGAAGATCCTGTAATTAAAAAAAATGAAATCAGTCAGGGTTTTCTTACCCCACTGAAGCAACTTTTGCTTAAAACAGATAACCTCATCAAAAACTTGTTCTACCTGTTTTTCCTGTACTGCTTTGTCGTACATAGCCTGTACTTTATCCAGTTCAGCTTGCTTCTCATCCAACTGGGCCTGTGCCACGTTCAGATCGTTTTGTGCCACGTTCAATTTCGCTTCCTGAATGGTTAAATTAGCCTGTGAAGACAAACATCCAAAACTCAGCATTTTGTTGACATTTAGTGATTGAAAATTGAAGCATAAGCGAAGCACTGCTGTCAAAGCGCATGAAAATGCAAATTACCTTTAGAGGTAACACCTCCTTGTTGATACCGAAGAAAATCGACATGGAATTTGTCCACGAGCACAGACCAGCGACATCTCCACAAACCTGTAAACAGAGAGCCCCAGAATATTTAAATTCCATTAAGAAACTGCATCAGAACCAAAAGAAAAAGAAGCACCAGAAATTGCTCCAAGAAACGCCCGTTCACCGAGGATACTCCACTACTATTCATCACTTTTTAACTGCGCTAAAATTATCATTTTTGAACGAGTAAGGAGAGTGTCCTTGTCCACATTGTGACTTGAAGGTAAAGACACCCATTAGCTGCTGATGTAACAGGGCACTTTTATCACTTTTCGCTCTGTTTTTTTTCTTAAAGGGGCTACGTCACGTTACTTTAGGGTGTTTAAGGAAAATCTTTAGTTACTCACGAGTTTAAAACTGATGTCGAGATGACGCTGACGCTGAGGAAAAGCGACCTTTATCCAGGCGATTTGCCATAAACTTGAAAAACGTCGGGCCAATTCTTTTCAAGATTACCCACAAGCAATCCGTTTCAATCTTGTCCATTTTTGTCCATCCATCATTCTCTCTTCTTTTGCTGTATTTTTTTTAATGTTGGTCAACCGTTTTAAGTGGTTATTGCAATATTTCATTCTACTTTTCAGGGATTTTGGGTGTCGTGAAATTACATCATTTTGCGCGACATAGCCCCTTTAACTCGAAGACAAAAACAGCCAAACAAATGGCGAGATGTGTTACCCTTTTGGCAGTCTCCATGTTGTAGTCATCCATTTCCAGGTAAGGAGCCAAAAGTTCGACCATTTCGTCATTAATGGTATCTTTAGGGAAGGACTGAAGCGTTGACAGGAAGTTGGACTGGCTCATCATCTGAAAGAGATAAATTCTTGTTTTCGGTGACTTTTCAACTGCAGTAAGTTCTTTCAATCAAAGGAAAGGGAAAAGCATCAATGAAATTCAGAATATGGAAAATGGGACAACCTATACCATTAACGTTCTTCCCTTTCAAATGGCCTGAAGATCAGCCGAAGGTCTCGGCAAAATTATACACAATTTTCACATAGTTGAATGGAATTCAACAAAGTGAGAAAGAAGCCCCTATAGAAAGGAGTTGTCAACGGTTTTGTTCAATTAATCAGCTCAGTGTGATTCCTTTAAAGGGTGAATTCCTCGCGTTGTGGCGGGGAAGCATTTTCTTGTTCCTTGTCCTTTTAGTTTCCGACATTGGCCCGAAAACATTGGCGACTTTCGAGGAGCAAAAGCAAGAAAGTAACTGGACTTTCAAAATTTCACAAAGCCATTGAGAGCAGTTCACGATTTCGGAATACTTCAGCTTTTAATCTCACCTTTAAAGATTCACTCCATGAAGGCTTGGAACAATTTCTTTCCGGATCATAAACAACTGTGTCCAGCCTCTTTCGGAATAAAAGCAACACACAGTCCATAATACGCATGATCAAATGTGGTGGCTTCGGCAGCTTTCGTACTGTAGCAATGTGCGCCGCTTTGATGGTCTGGTGGGAAGAAGAGAAGTTTGTTAAGTTTCACCATTTGTTCTTACAAATCGCCGGGTAAACATGCCTTTCACGTTTTAAATGGCCTGCTTAAGGCGCAAGAACCGACGGTTTGTGTTATGTTTATTATCCTAACAAGTAAGTTCTTGCCGACAATCCTTAGAAAGAAAATCATTTCCGGACTTTGCTTGAGGGCAAACTTGAACGCTTCCGTGACCCATTTCAAACAGTTCGAAAGGGAATGGACCTCTTCAGCTGTTACGTTTTGTCTTCCCATTTCAGACCATGTGATGTTCCCAAGGGGATTTTCCTATTGTTTTTTCATAAGTCATGCGCACAAATGCACGTGCATAAGACGACATTTGAAAAAGAAACTGTTCCCTAGAGTAACATCACGTGGTCTGAAATGGGAAAACAAAACGTACAAGCCAAAGAGGTCCATTTATAGACCGGAACGCTTTCGGGTTTACCCTCACCCTATCAAAACCGCAATTTGATTTCACCTGTAAAGCAGCTTCAGCTTCCTCTAGAGCTGGTCTTGCAGCCTCTAATTTTTCTTCAGCGACAGCTTTGTCAGCCTAAATACATAACAACAAACAAATCAAGCTCGATCAAAAATCAGTTTACTCTAGAGTCATACGATGCTTGTTTATGCCTAGAAAAGGGAAATGCTGTGTTTACCGCAATATCGTCCACAATGGCTTGAGCCTTGTCTTTAACTTTTTGGACTTGAGCTTTGACTTTCTCTGCTGCTTGAGCTTTCTCAGTGACCTCTCTTAAAACCTACAGTTTAGAAGAAAACATAAAGGATAAAGGAAGGCTCGCACAACTGTAATGACCAAGTGTAAAATAGAAACGAATACTGGAAGGATTGGAAGAAAAAATACACGTATTTTGTTTTAATTTCTTTCAAAATTCCTACTAAGGAGAATTATGTGGTATGCTATAGTGCGATTTTATTGAGAAAGAATGTCCATATAAGGCAATCGCAATTGTTATTTCTCCAAACGCAGAAACGAATTTTGAACTTGTCGTCCAAACTAACCATTCAGAAATTTTAGAATGATGCAATAAACAACGGACGAAATCGGCTAACTCAATAATGTACCCAATCCAAACCCTTTGACACTATGATGCAAATAAAGTAGGCCTTTTTTCGATATGTTAAAATTCAATTTGAAAGAGAGGTTTAGAGGACAAAGACAAAAAAAAAAGTGGATGATATGTAAGTATTCTTCACATTCATTCCAACGTGTTTCTATTGTTTTTGTCCTCACTGCCTCAATATCAAGATGAATATTTGATATTTCGAAAATGAACTATTCACAAAGAATCTTAACCACGGGAGATAAAAATTGGGTACAACACTAAATTAGCCTATTTAGTCCATTGTTTATTTTCCCGCAACACTTGGCTTAAAATAGACGCTTTTTTTAAACTCTGATGGAGACAAACCTAATACCAGATTCTTATTCTTGAGTAATGGACTCTTGGTGATGTTAATTGTCTGCATTGAGATGTTAAAGTTAGGGACTACAGTGAGGTGACACTTTGGGCGGTTTTTGAAAGAAGAGCGCGTCTCATTACTTGCCTTTCTGGGAATATCTGATCACCTATGAACATCCCTACCTTTTCAGCCTTCTCTGATGCCACAGCCAGCTCCTTTTCTTTCACAGCCAATTCTTTGGACAGCTGAGCAACTGATTCACTCGCCTCCACAAGCTTTGCTAAGCCAGTGTTCATTCTCCGCGCTAACTCGCCAATTTGTTCTCGTTTGGAAGCATAAATTGTTTTGTAGCCGTTTATAAACGAGAGATAAGATTTCGGGGTGACATGGGTTGCTCGACGGTACCTGAAAACGGGGACATAAATAGTACCACTTAACCCTCCGGTTAATCTCTAATTTATTTTACGTTGATGATAACATGAATGTTGATTGTGTAGGACTACGAATGGTGATAAAAAATTATAATTTTTCTGAAACTACACGGATAAGAAACTAAGAATCGAGCTTTCTGGTCTGCTAGTGTCTTGATTACAACGAAATTGAGGTCACGTAGAATGTGTCATGTGACCTGATCAGCTTCGTCCAGATCACCAGAAAACTGCACCTCCCTCCAGTATGTTAAATCTGAGGTAAACTACCTCCTGAACTCCTAACTTTCTGTTAGCACACACACCACGTCTCTTATTAATCATTGTCCCGTTTAAATATAGCATAAAATGAAATCTCAAAAGGGAATTCTTAATATTAAGGTCTTACTTTCTCGTAGTAACTGAGTCCAATTGTCATATTTGTTGAGTGGGCTTTCGTTTTTAGGATATTACGATTTAACGCAAGGAAGGCAATCTTTGACCAGTTGTATTCGAAATCATAGCTACATGACTTCCTGAGCCCCATTAGGATCCTGATGGATCACAGGACCCACATCTAGATATATCATACAAAATATTTTGTTCTTTTTGAAGTATCCAATGAAATTTTCCAGAAGAAATTTCATCTTGGTGAGATCAAGCACACAAGTCACATAGGCTGGTGGGTGAAATGGCTAACTTAACCCCAACTTTAGACCTTGAAACGTAAAATGAAGTCACACATCAAGGATACCTCTGAAAGTAATCAGTACAGCTAATGGCCACACCATCATGAAAGACACCCATTGCATGTACCACTTGCTTCTTAACTTCAGTTGCACAAACGATTTCAAAACTGGACAAAAAGTGATCTGCCACTGCAATTAAAGCATCCTTTGGCCAGCGGCTAAACCAATCCATTGTGCAACCGCTGATCAGACCTGGAAACTTCAAAGACCTGTTACGGAATTTCTCGCCAACCTGTAAACGTAAAATGAAAAAGCGGGAATACAGAAAATAAGTTGCAAAAAAACGCAGTTAGGCGTTTTAGTATTGCGATGCTTAAATTGCCTTCAGAGTGTCTGTCTTCACCGCAAAATATGCATTTCTGGTAATTTTGAGACACGAAGTTGCAAACTTCAATTGGTTACAAACATAATTCTTCGATAAAAGGTGAAAAAATATGGAAAGTAGATTTTTTTTTTTCACTCTTACTATCAAGTCTTGATGTTTACAACTGGGATGATATGCCACATCTGAATGCTTCTTAGGGTGTCAATTACAAGGTAATAGATACACTCTGTTGTAGCCTATTCCAGGCTCCGAGATAGTAGGGAAAGCGCAAATATGAGCGAACGAGTGTATCTTCTTTTCGCGTCCGCTTTCTGCTCGTGCCGACCATAGTATCCGAGAGCCTGGAACTGGCTAACTCTTTGGCTGTTGATGAATGCAAATGAAAAAAGTGACAATAACGCACCGGTGAGAAGCACAACACGACATGAAGATTGTGCTTTGCGCGAGTCAAGAAGTAGTCGTAAAGATTCTCGCCCGAGGGAGGTCTCCTGGGAAACTCTTTCTTCATGACTGGAATAAGTTCGCCGCAAATTTCATCGATTTCATCACGAGCGAAAAGATTTGAGATCTCTCCGGAAGAAAGCAGGTTGTTAAGGTACTCAAGGAATCCCTCTTCCTTGATTTCCTGGTCAGTGAAGATAAATGTTATGCCTTGACCTTGCATACCGGCTACCCTGTAAAGATGCTTGAGGTCCTCCATCAAGTTGGATGCGTTATACGACCTGAAAATATTCAAGAAGTGAGAAGGTAATGAATAATAGGTGGTTTGCATCCAATCTCAATTGCTGGTGGACGAACAACTGGGAGCTAATGAGAGATCTTTTGTTTTCATTCACTTACATGATGGCGATGAGTGACGTGTAAAGCATCTATTTGCGAGGACGAATCGGAGAATAAGAAGGCCCGCGTTGGGGCCGACCGATTAACTGACTTACTAGCATCACTGCCTAACTGACTGACCCACCGTAAATGGATAAAGGACATTGGTGTGTTTAGCTAAGGGGAAGACAAGAACGAGAAATCTGCCGGATTCCAGTTGCAAGTCTAGCTAAAGCGTTGTTTAGAAAGCTGAATGGCCGAGTAAGACAGTGACTTTTACAAGTGTAGAGGGTGACACGACTAACGGCTAAGTCAAAAAGATCCTTAGACTCGACCTGTTGCAAACAAGTTGATTGCACGCTTGAAAGTAGCAAGAGCCCTTCCGGTGACTGTTCATTCTACTTCCGGATACATCTTGCACCAAATATGAGGCACATCAAATCGTAGTAGCATATTTTCCGCACTCGCCTCACCAATCTTGTTGTCAAACAATGCACTTTTATTGTCGCTAATCGGCGGCATTGATGATACTATTAATACGTACAACATATTGTTCGGTCACTGTACCTCGTAAGTGTAATCTGGAATGTCTTGTAGCCAGCGATGAAAGAAGCGAGACGTGTTAAGCTTTGCTTGCCAGAGCCCCCTACACCTACAAGAAGGGCGTTACCTCGTGGGGTGCGAATTATACGGGACACCTGGAAAGACAGAAAATATCAGTTACGGTGATTCCCTAGAAATATAACTTATCATAGATTTCCGATGAAACTTCACACACTGTTAAAACATGTCAAGGAGATCATAAAAAATGTAATAAGAAAAGGGGGTCACCGTGCTCGTTTCCATGATGCGACGCTGACGAATACGGCTATTTGAGCTACTTTGACAATTACCGCGCACCCCAAATGTTGGACAAATTTAATCCGATTTTACAAATGTGATCCAATGTATAACGCAGAGCGTGGTGTCATTCCATGGTTAATTCAAGTACATGCCTGAAAAGTGTATTTGAATGCCTTTGTGAGTACTTCACACTCCAAAATAAATTTAACTTAAGTGTGGGCTGTTCGACTCGTAATGGCTCCTTCCGTACAATTTTATGAAATTGCCATAGATTTTCACTGATTTTTTCACTACTCCATGAAGACAACGATAAAATGGGGCTCACCGTACTCGTTGAGGAGAAAATAACCATTCGTTGACGGATTAGGCTTGGCGTCAATGACAATTCGCCATTTTATCAATGTACCCGCGCTACTGCGGGCGCCAGTGACGCAAGAAATTATGCGCAGTAGGGTTGCGCAATACAAAACCAGGGAATCACCTTAAGTCCTTGACAAATCACCTATTTTCAAGAACGTCAACTGTCTTGAAAAAGAGTACTTAGCTTTCAGTTGAATCATCGTTAGTAAGTATTACCAGGGATCTCGATAGATCCCGTGTCGCAAAACATCATTGTCGTGGACTCCTCGCACATTCAAAACACGAAAACAAAACAAATGTTTTAACTATGTTTTAACAAATGTTTGACAGAATCCAAATCATATCCAACACGATAAAAAACATTTACCGTTTGGACAGACCTATAGCCGCTTTTGCCTGGTGTTGGCGAAGTAATGTCACGATACAAATGGATTGGTAGGAACGATGTTGAAGCAAGGATGGAGATTACATGCACTATTGAGCGCGTCTTCTGCTGACACGTCCCTTGCTAAAGTTTGCTGTTTCGCTGAGAACGGGAAAAAACGAAATACAAAGCATGCCACACGCGCAACAAGCCGATTTTTCACTCCTTTTCATTCGTATCTATCGTTATTACCGCCGATGCTGCTTAAGCTGCGTGATGATACTTCAGAGACAGCTGCTCTTCAACTTACCCTCATTAAATGGATCATGGCGTCCTGGAAGAATACAAGGTCCATACCAGCGCCTCGGATGCTTTCGTTGTACTGTTCTAAGTACATCTTTAATGTTTCCTCAAGACCCTCGAACGACGGAATCTTTAAAAGAAGATTGACAGAAACTTATTTTACCCTACTAAAATAGACAATTGAAGAGTGGTAAGGGTCTCATGAGAAACAACCAAGTTTATCTATGGAACTTATTATCGAAAGCCATTTTATTTTCACTAATGTCTTAAGCAATAACCGAAGATATAAAGTGAACCCTTGCATAGCAGATTCAATAACAACAACCGGGCCTACAACAAATACAAAAACATGGCTTTCGATGTGGAGAACCGGCCTTAAATAGCTTTCGCTCTGCCCTTGAAATCTCTTCAAAAACAGACATAGCTCGACACATTTTCAAAATCCACATATCCAATTATTCCTGCAAACTTCTTCCTGGACCACAGCTATTCTTTTAAATGGTCTAAGAGATTATCAACTGAAGCGAAAAAAAAAAGCAGAAAATTCATCAACGCCGCGATGACACCGCTTGGATTTTTTCCCTTTCCTACCTGCTTTTTTTTTTTAAATGCCACTTACTCCCTTTGTGTATCAAAAGTTTTAATAGAAAAGGAAGAAACAGAAAAGAAAAAAAAAGAAAACAGAAAAAAAAAACAAGGACATTAGTGGTGTGGAAGCCGATGAAAGGCTACAGCTCTTATTCAAATATCGCTTTGGATCATATTTCGTCATATTCCCTTCGAAAAGCATACAAACAAACAAACGAACAATCGCAGAGTCGCTTCCCACGCTCAAATAACAGCGCTTTATTTACCAACGTTTGTTGTCTTACCAATTCGTAAACCTTTGGCGTTTCGAAATCTGCATCTTCGGGCTCATCTCCAGTAGCTTCCGGAGCATCCCTAAATGATACAAAATAATGCCGAAATAGCGATACTTCCAACTGACACTACAGCTCGCCTTTCCTTTCACAAATAATACACAAAATGTCATGAGGTATGACTTCCAAAAGTTAAAGCAAAAATTCGGATTGACCTTTGGTTAATCTTTCAAAAGTCTCTTTCAACCATCTCCACTTGTTATCTTCTTTTATTACGTCGAGTGAATTCTTGCAAATTATCGCCGACAATTATTTTCTTACTGTCATCTATCCAACACCAATCATGGCACATTCGTGTTAATTGTGGTCACTTGTTCTAAACACTTATTATATCCTCATAAGATTGCCTTCACCCACGAAACATGTCAACCGTTTTCATCACCCATTGCTATCACTCTTCAGCTATTAGCCAATATTAAAAATACCACAACACTCTTTGTTTGTTCCTCCAAGATTTTGCACAAGCATTGTGTTTATTTTCTCTTAGGACTTATAATGGTCCCAAGAGAAACTGGAAACAACGCTTATGCAAAATTTTGGAGGGACAAACAAAGAGTATTATGGTGTTTTTGATATTGGCTAATTGTCAAATCTCACCGCTGCCTCCGCATCTCACCGAGTTCCTCGTACCTCTCGTTTAAGTCATCCTTAAGCGCACCTGAACAAGTCGACACGCCGGCATGTACAAACCTCAAGAAATCCACTAGGTACGGCATATCCTCAATCATTGCCTGCAATTCATCGCCCAGCTCTTCGCCCACGACTCGCTTCATTGTTTTCTCAAACCAGTCCTTGTCGGGCTGATTCGTAAAACGGTCGGATATCACTCGTATACATTCGTGTTTCCATAAAGACATTAAGGACTGTTCAGTCGACACAACTTCAGAAATGCAGTAAAGGATGCCTTGCCAAATCCTGGACAAGTCTCGCAGATTGAAGATGTAGTGGAATTTAGCTGGCGTGGGTAGCATTTTAATCTTAAAGAAAGATTGAGAGAGAGAGAGGCTACGTGAGTAAATGCTCTGTAATAGTCTCAAGGACAATTTTGAATTTTTTTAAAACGACTGTGGTGCCACTTCAGTAATTCAGGTCCTCCAACTTGACGACTGAGGTTGGTTTCACGAAAGAACACACTCCTTGAGCTAATCTTTTCTGTGAGGTCTCTCGTTGCGCAAAAAACATGGTGCAAGGGAGTGGGCAGTATTTTATTGTACAACGCAAAGAATGTGGCCTTCCTTCCCAGCCTCGTTCGCACAAAAGCCTGGAGCATGGTAGAAAGACTATTGACGTCACCAAGAGTTTCATCCACCGATGTTAAAAGTATTCAGAAAAGCTACTGCATTAGTTCTCCCCTCCTAAGTTCAATTAGAATTGACCAATGTATACCTTTGTTAGCTGCCACAGTCTCCGTGTGCAGGGAACAAGTTTTGTGGCAAGAGATTGCACAAGATTCGAAAAGCCTCGTTCGGAACAAAAATGGCCAGCCGCGATAACACCTTCAGGAAAAAAGAGACAATACCATAAGGTACATAACAGACAATATGTTTTACCTTATGTTAACGACAGAATAACAAAATAAATATTTCAAGTTGCGTTTACGTCGGATAATATACGTGTAATAATTGTGCAAGGGGTATTTTCTTCATTTCCTTTTTTTCTAAATCCATATGCTTGTGAACCTAAAGCACGGCAAGTAAACATTGAAATTGGATGACGGATGATAAGATAGCACTATAGCCGCAAGGTCAACCCTAATCATTGAGCTCTTGGCACTAGAAAGTTATTCAAACTGACTCGATCTTAAAGCAATAGACCATTTCCGAGTTCGTGTCTGCCTCCTCTTCAAAGCGAGTCTACGTGCGAAGTTTTTCCTATGAAAATTAGTCTTATTATATTGATACGTACTGATGAAATACCAGGATTTATTATATAGATACGGATGAAATACCAGGATTTCTCCTTTTATTAAAAAATCATATCTTCACCGCGCGCAGTGAACGTATCATTTTTATCTTATAGGTGTCGTCATGGTAACAAACACGATTAGCCAATAAAACGCGAGCTCCCTCTTCATTGTAAGATACTTTTGTGCTTTAATATAATTTTTCGCTACAACATTAACATTTTTATTGCAAAATTTTACATCATGATTTGTTTTTCATAACTTTCATATCTTGTTGCTGAAAGTAAGCGAACGAATGAGAGAGATTTTCAGCACTCGAAGATAAAATTCGTATCCCCGCGCGGCCATGTAATATCTTCTATTTCATTCATATGTAAAGTAGAACTAATTACCATCACAAAAACTTCGCACTTAGACTCGCTTTGAAGAGGAGGCAGACATGAACTCGGAATTGGCTATTAGCGATAGCAAAGGCCAGGAATTGGTTAACAAAAAAAAAAAAACTTGAAAAAAATTGACGACTCATTCAAAATAAATGGTAGAACATCCAAACAGACAGGAAAACAACTCTTACCAAAAATCTTGTCTATTGAATTGTTACTCGGTAGAGTACAATTAAACACACTAAATTGCCTCTTCAGTCTTTGCGGAATGTCATTCCGCCCTCCTCCTGGATGAATCATGGCCGCCAAGAATTGAATGTCGGCGAGACAAGTAAAGTCACCAGGTTTATCCAAATTGTAGAAGCCCTTGTTTTCCATGACTTGACGGACTATTTCATTGGTTACCTGACAAAACACGAGAAAAATGTACCGGTATGCTTAATGGGAAGTTTAAGCAACCACGACGGCTGCGGAAATGGAAACGTAACAAAACAAGAATATCGTTGGTTAAAAGTAGAAGATAATCGTGCTGCACGAGCGACATGAATTTTCATATCATTTTCTTTGACGTACTGCACAAAACAACAATGAAATGACCAATTTTCAAGTTTGACTACAACAATGAACCATTCATTTTCTATCTTTACTTTTTAACCGTTCTTACCAATCCAGGTATACGATAGTTCGCCCGTTTTCTACAATGTGAACAATCGCGAGATTCTTACGACAGCGCTAAGTTTTATTCTAAAGTGGTGTTTTCATCGACGTTGCCGTGGTCCTTGTTTCAACTCCCTAATGTTTGATCTTGAGTTGAAGTTTGACATTTGCATTATGACCAACACCTCAGTTTGTGTGGCTGCCCAGGACAATTGGCACCTTTATAACGCTTTATTTTATAAGATTGCGTTTAACGGGCTGCTCTCCCTGGTAACATAAGGGACCCAAACGTCTCCCAAGGCGGGGATGTCACCGAGAGCGAATTCAAATATTAAGAACCACAACAATGAAGACATTTAGCCAGATTTTCGTTTTGAGGGGAAAGAAAACTTTGGACCTGTTCCTTGTCATAAAACCATCAAAATTCTCTTATTCTAATTTACTGCTCTCTTTTAGATCATGCTAACAGCTGGAGGACTCAACCAAAAAATTATCTCAAAGCGAATTTTGGTTACACAACAAATTTTATCCTGATATACTACATACTGTACTGAATTTTCCTCAACTATCTATTCGACTGTGGTAGGAGCCAACGCGAAAGCTTCAACTATTAAAGAGTTAACTTATTATATGTTTTATATATATGTTTTTTTTATTAACAATTGTTTTTTTTTTCCTGAGGAAATGAACGAACGACATGAAATCAAATGACCAAAGCCGATGTCTTATGAAACCGTGCACACAACGGTGAAAAGACAAAGAAAGAAAAAATGACAACAAATGCACTCCTGTTATTTTACGCTTTTAAGAGCAAAAAAGGTGACCAAACCTGATCGCCCCATTCGTTGATTATGGGCATATTGACATCATCAATAAACACTGTCATTTTCTTGCCGGCTGGGGGACCATAAGTGTTTCCCATTCGCTTGTCCACGTAGCTCTCAATTGTCCGCTGAAACATCAGTGGTGTGGAGGCCGAAGAAAAGTTAAAGCTCTTACTCAAATGTCGCTCTGGATCATATTTACTCATATTTCCTTTGATCATGACTGTTTTGGCTGTACCTTGCTCGCCGATCAAAAGGGCAGCCTGACAAGAACCAAAAAAATAGCAGACATAAGAACACTGCACTGATAAGAAATAATTGATTGTAAGTGGTTAAGATATTTTAAGTTACGATGACGGGAAAATCTTTCAAATGAGGCTACGATGCGTAAAACATAATTAAACATATCCCGTGAACATTGCACAACAATCTTGGACAGAGGCGTGACCTTGAAAAAGATGTCTTCTCTACACCAATGAGATACGTTGTAGTAACTGAAATACGGTATACAAGAAGACCATTTACTCCCCCAAAATAGTCTCCATACACTTCATGAGAATACTCTTCCTTCCATGGGATTTACAAATGAGCAGCCTAATTCCTACAAAAATAATAAAATTTCCACAAAGCGGCCTAAGTTTTGTTCTGGCATGTAAAATTTACAAACCTTTCCCTGGCTGGAAACAATCTGGATCAGATAATCTGTCCGCACATTGTCAACATTTGGTACAAGAATAGACAAGAAGTCTGGGTTGTGGTCCTTCGGGTAAATGTATT
>NC_090869.1:36590775-36633275 GCF_036669935.1 Montipora foliosa
TTTATCCAAAACAATTCCAGGGAAGAGATCGTTGATCAGACTCAGAAACAACGGCTCGTCTTCGTCAATCTTAAAACAGTTTGAGAATTGTCAAGACAAATCGGGTACGGTAGTGCTGTAATATTCACAATTGCGTGCTTAAATATCAGTGCATTGAAAGGAAAGGGAGTTCCTGAGAGTTTATTCCCGTCTGATCTTTTCAATCTCACTTCGTAAAGCCTTACACCTAGAAACATGATGAATTTTAATATTCTACAGACAGCGATAAAATAAAAATCTTCTTCTTTTTGTGGGTCTGCATGCTAAACACGCGAATGGCAAACGTTCAATCCATACAAAGGCTGTCTACTTTTGACCGGGGTTCATTGCGATGGAAAAAGAAAAAAACTATTGCTCATGTCGGTATGCGGTTAATAATGTTACTGCAAGGTTATGAAATATTTACCAGTTTTGAGAGATTCATATCCCTCAACACCCTCATGACAATCGTGTTTTCACTGTCGCCAACACTCAAACGTTTTGCTGCACCCAAAGTTCTCAAAACGGACAATATGTTCCTTAGCCCAAAGTCATAATGAACCTTTAAAAACAAAACAAAACAAAAACATGGGAAAAAAGGAAATCGACGAATCCAGTGGAAAAGCGTCGATAAGATAAAGTGGCCAGATATGTCCAGGTTTGACCCTAATTAGATGCACGCGGATTTCAATAAGCGTCACGAAGTGTCCTCTTGCTCTTCTAGCCAACTTCAACATCACTTGTGTCTCAGAATACAGACAATTTATGTCACAAAGTGTCCCCCAAATGCTGCTCTTTAAGTGAAGATTAACTGCTGCATTTACCCAAAGCTAAAAATAACGCTAATCTTTACCCTAACCTTATTGTTGAAAATAGGTAGCAAATGCTTAGACTTAAAGGGACACTTTGTGTTGTATGTCAAAATTGGGCGTGCATCTAATTAGGGTCAAACCTGGACATAAGTGATGCTTCTTGTGCTTATGCTTGCGTCGATAGTGAAAACCAGGCTTAAAGGTCCTCCCGGCCAACTACGCTGTACCTGTTTTGAGAGCTGCTCTTCACATAGTTTGTAAAGAGTAAAGAACTTGCGGGCCAAAGTTACGTTATCGATGAACCCACAGCTAGCAAGTTTCACACGAATGATAATCTGTCGATCTGGAACCATCATAGCGACGGTGCGAAATTGGATCTTGAGATTTTCAGGGAGCTCCTGTCGCCCAGCGTAGCCTGGATTCATAGTTAAGAAAATGCCTGCAACAGAAAGAACATGGTTACGATATATTTGATAGTCTTTCAAGCTACTGGCTTCGTTTCTAAAGAACTTAACTGTGGTGCTGCGTCGGTGGGGAATTCAACACGAAATTTTGTTTTATCAAATGAGTTCATAAAGGAAAGTTCAACACCGTAAGAAAGATCTTCAAGCTGACGTTTCGAGCTCGTTATTTACCATGACAATTACATCATCATCACTAGCAATAGCCGCAACATGAAGGGCCATGATCTCCATTCTTTAAGGTTTGACGCGAAAAAACCTTCTCCTTTTAAATTGGATACTTTGTATATTATGGCATTTGCTAAGTCACAAAGGCTAAGCGCAAGTAGCGCGTAAATGCATTGCGACCTGATTGGATTACTTAGCTTTCAGCGATTTGTTCAAGTTATTAATTACGCAGGACGAAAATAACGTCCGCTACATGTTCGCTTAAATTTACCAAATTCAGGGTTCATGTCCACCACATCACCGTCCGAAAATATGAACTGCTTCTTCCTCTCTTTCTTGCACATCAGTACAATGTAGATCTGCTGCGCCGCAACCGATAACACAGGGAGGTCAATACGGTTGAACTCATCAAAACAGCCCCAGCTTCCTGACTGTGCAAGACCTAAACACAAATTCAAAACAAACAAAAGAAAGGTTTGAACAACAACAAAGAATGGAGCATATGAACCACGAGATCAACAACTTCACGGTGTTGTTTACCCGTGCATGATTGTGCACAACAATCTTCCGTTTTGTGTTTGGAAGGGCCCTCTTAGACCAAATATTACAAAACAAAACACTTAACTACAAGCGCAGCTCAAATAATTAGAGAGCGTCTTTCCAAACTTCAGGTCGTGTCCAGTTTAGTACTCAGTGACTTAAAATAGACGCCATTTTCGACTTTGTACTGCATTGTTTTGCTATAGCCAAGTAAGCGGAACATATAGGAACCCTCACAATGGGATAGGGGAAAAGGGTGTATACCGCAGCTTCCACTGAAACCAGCTTCAGATGTATGGAAATCATAGACAAGGTAATTCGTAATTTAATTCACCTGCCTTTGGCGCTTACCTTTGAAAATTCGTCCCAGTCCTCTATAATCCATTTGATCCGAGCAGTTAAACACAACAACATATTTTCCAAGCGCTTTGCCCATGTCTTTAGTGGTCTCTGTAAGATCAAAGAAAATGATATTTTTTTTTTGCATATCTTCACACAATGTAACGCGTTTTTGCGTTTCTGCTTCACACTTTCGTTGGGACACAAACTTGTCAATGTGTGGAGTACGTCCTAAAGTTTGAAAAAAAAAATTCAACTTCAAAATTGTTGAAAAGAATCTTTCGTTAAGCTTTTTTCGAGGATGTTAAATGAGTAATCTGACTGACTTACGGCAATTAATGCAGAACACAAGTGTTACGTTGAAAGATAAATTCGGGGTTGCTATCGTCCTGCCTTGCTACACTAGGCTTAAAGGCCGAATCTTGCGCTACATTCTCAGCCAGTCGAGGATTAAATCAAAACCAACTATGCATCGCTTGCACATGCGTTTTCCCGCTCTTCCCGGCATTTGTAAGTGTTTGCTGTGATTGGCTAAAACGATTCCCTACGTCTTTCTGCTGTCGTTGGCTAGTGTAATAATTTTGCGGCAGCCTACGTCCTACTTAAAACCACCTCTGTTAAAATTAACTGATTCACGACTACATAGCACATATTAAATATACCGTTCTCTAGTACATCTTCGACAATGATCCAAAACGTTCCGCTAAAAGTTAATCGATTCGGTCCAATCTAACCTGTTTTTCCAGTTCCAGCCGGTCCAGCCGGCGCTCCGCCCATAGACATAGCGAGGGCCTGGGCCAGAGTAATGTAACACCGATCAGTCAGCGGAGTGATGACAAGTCGTTCAGTGCAGCCAACGAACTCGTTTTGATAGATAAAGTCAACATCGGTTATGGATACCAAACATCTGTCTGTGTCATCGTTAAAATAGAACCGAATTTGTTTCAGCCACTCGAAGTCGGTTGGAGTTTTGATATGCATACGACACTGAAAAACAAATGAAAAGTAAGTTGTTAGAACCTGACAACTGAACACACCTCATGACAAGTCCACAATTTAAAATTTCCATTATTACAAGAAAATCCCGGGAAGGGGGTGGGGGGGGGAGGTACTTCCTACCAATGAGCTAATGGGGATGTGCCGCTGGATGGGGTCGCATTTTTACGACTGGATAGAATATAATCGGGTTACATTTTCAACAGAGTTTCCGACAGAGTTACTAGAATGGGGTCGCAAATTGTCGGGATTTTGGGGGTAAGAAAATTCTGGCTAGTGGGATTTAAAAATGGCAAGATTTGCGGTTAAAAAAGTTGTTACAGAAAGAACTGTGGCGCTCTTGATTTACTATTTACTAGTCGCATTACATTCCGTTTTGAAATTACAATTAAAAGCTACATGTAAGGTTTACTGACTAAGATGGGGTCTGTAACTGGACATAAAACAGACCTATAAAGGGGTAGGGGTTCTGAGAGGCCAGTGGCACCAATTAATGAAATGAGGCAAGCAAACACAAGTCGTATCGGGCATTGGAGATCCGTTTGTTTAAAGCCAGAGGCATGGAACAATAAACAAACAGAATGAGCCAGTAATGCATAACTCTGACAACATTTTCAATAAATGGACTCGATTTATGAATTACTTTCTTATCCAAAGGAAGATATCAAATACTCTTACCGACGCCAGGGTGAATAATGTTTTAGTACATGCCAAAACTTTGCTAACCACCCCCAATAAACCAGTCAAAACTCGCGCGAAGCAACACTTACTTATGTGACGTATAAATTCACATTTTAAGCCCAGGTAACCGTGATTCTTGATGGGTAATCCATCCATTTCAGGTTAAGTTATGAAATCCTTGAGATTCTAATTTCACTCACCAAATCGTCAAAGATGTCCCTCTGGTGAACATGAATTGTAATAAGAGTCTCAAACTTTGTCCTTTCAACTTTTGTCAGTTCTTTGGTTGTTTGTTCGATCAACACGTTGAGCAACTCCAGGAAAGCTGTATTAGTTTGCTGCATGACTTTCTTGTCATATTTCGCATTTGTCAGCGCCTCGGTGGAGTCTCTCGTCCATATCATTTGGATGCCTAAAAGGCCGACCTGAAACAAAAAGGTCGAATCTAACTTCTCAAATCCCGCTCTTCAAATCTCTAATCCCGCTCAGTGTGGTTCAAGTGAATTCAACGGCTTCAAATAACGCTCTTCTAATCTATGATCCCGTTCAGTGTGGTTTATGCGGTTTCGCAGGCTTTAAATCCCGCTCCCTCCCAAGGCTGCATTGGTCTTCATGCAGTGGCCCCGAATTTGAATCCACTACGCTGTGTAAGTCGCCAGCTAATTGCAGATTTCAACCTCTGATCTGATTTAAATCACTTCTTTCACTGCTCGTTGCTGTAAAGCCTATCTGGCCAAATACATATAGAAAATGTACTATCATCACGACATCAAATATTACTATATGGTATGGCAAGGTTCATGGAATCCAAACGTTTGCCTACGTAATAAAAAATCTTGAAACCAGTAAACTAAGTCTAGGGATCCAGAATCTCAGAACTAGCTTCTGGAAATCCGCTTCTACTGAGATGGAAGACGGAATCCTTCAATTAGAGCGCAGAATCGATGACATGGAATCAAGCATCTACAACGACCTCATTTTAAAAGGAATACACCGTTTTTGCAACACTTGTTTATGACGATACGACCTTATCTCTCAGCCGTCTGTAATCATATCGCAGGGGAATAAAGTTAGGCGTAATGGCAGCTGGTCAAGTGAACAAACTTTTTCAAAAAGTCGCCAGGCACATTCGACAACAATTGCCAAAAAAAATCCAATATTGAACCGTCTTTTAAGTTATGAATTCGAAAACTTAGTCAAAACATCATTAAACTACCTGAGCAGGAAACGTGCTGAGAAACTCCATCAGGTTAAAACCTTGGTCCTGTACAGCAGTATGCGCTGTACGAATCACGTGATGGACTGACTTGCGTGACATCTGTAACAGGGTACCCAGCCACACTTCAACGTTGCCCTGTGCCATAACTGGCTTTTCAAGCTGCAGGAAATTGGGGAAAGAGTTACTACATGTGGGAAACCTCCTTTCTCTTGAAGTAATAGCATTAGAAGGGATGTGACAGAGATCATTCCAGACCATGTCTAAGGGTAAATTAATGCAGTTAAAGGATAAGTACTTCGTAAATCTTAAAATATTGATGACAACCCCATAGTGGATTGGTTTTGTATAACTTTGGGAGCGGCCGAAGGAAAAAAGAATAATTATAATAAGGTGTCCTATTTTATTTGAAGATGACTTGCTTTACAAGACATTATGAGCTCCTTATTATTCCCAACTGCAAGACAACAAAAAAATCGGTCTGACCTCAATTGTTTCTCCCTCTGATGAGATGATGGCCAAAATGCGATCATAGTCCTTTTCATGAAACTTCACAGTCTTGGTGTTATCAAAGACGTTTAGCAAATGAGCCTAAGAAATGTGACAAAAATATATATAATGAGCAGGGCAATCAATGTCTGTCAGTTATCGAAATGGAAAACTCCAGTATGAACAGAAGTCAAATGTCAAGTTTTCAAAGACAACGACCAGTGCAGTAATGATGCTGTAGCTGATGCTGATGACGAAGATGTTGATGATGATGATGATGATGTGTATGATGATGAAGTCACTGATGATGAAGATGACGATAACGATGATCGATGAGCGTATGACAGTCAACTTCACATAAAAGGCCAAATAAATTTGCATGGCGTATTTCATTCTTTTCTTTCATGTGATCCCAACACATTTCGAATCCCGTGAAGATCAACTCAAAAATACAATTTTACACGTATGACTGTTGTGTTTACCTGAATGGTGTGTGAATCGCTTGCTTGACCGAGGATTTCCAAAAGGACTGGATCAGAAACAAAGAAGAATCTTGGAAAAACAAGCCGTTTCTTCTCCAGATACCTGGCAAGATGGGATTCAAAAGAATTCGTAATGTGACAAAAGAAAGCGACCTTACAGGCAACGGTGATTTTGCAGGCAGGACTAAAAGTACAAGACACAGGAGCCTCACATAATTCACTAAGTGGATCGTTGAAATAGCATGATTTCAGCGATTTTAGTTTAAAATCACTGGAAATAGTTGACAGTGCTAAATGGATCACAACCTAAGGCAATTTAACATTAAGTTGTTGATGTATGGCAGAAAGAATCAAGAAATACATTTGAAACATTTAAAACAGGTCACATTCGTATCAATGCGTTCGAAACGCAATGTCTATATAAAGGATGATGGGGCGGAATCTCTTTCGGAAGTCATTTGTTTTACATGCACAGGCTTCCATAGCCTGCTCGTTTTAGTCCGACCGTGAGAACACGAATAAAGTGAACGGAAGTTCGTAGGTTCGACTGCACTCGGATTTTTTCCGAATACCCCCGAGTCATCATCAGGAAAAAATGATTTTTTTCATTCATTTATCAGCGTCATGCAGCATTTACCGTCTACTTCTTACAAGTGCGAGAATGATCCGTTTCGACTATTTCAGCCGTGGCAGTGTAGCTGGAAAATTGTGACCTTAAACTAGTTTAACATCCCAGCGTCCATGATGAGTCTCCTGTAGCCTGAATGGTAGAGAATGCGAATAAATGATCGGAGGGCATAGGTCGACTCTACGACAACATACCCACTGAGCGACTTTTGACAGAGCTCCAGTTGTTCCAACAAATGAGGCAACAATTGTCCAAGGGTTTCATCTCCCACACAACACTGTACCACATTTGAGTTCTCATGTGCACGAGTCATGATCTTTACCCACTGTTTGTCAATGTTCTGGAATCGTTTTGCTTCCTAATAATTAACAAAAACAAAAGATAAGAGAGGCCCGTTTCTACTAAGAAGTAGCTAGAGAGGAACAACTCCATAGATGAGTCCGGCGTATACCGAAATGAAATTCTATTACTATCACTATTTTATCATAAGGGCCGTTTATACGAGAGAAAATAAGCCGCGGCTTACTCTGGCGGCGGCTTACATAAGACGCAAAGACCCCGTATAAATGGTACAAAATCTACGTTCACAGCTTTCTCAACCCGCGGCTTATCCTGGCCTGAGAGTTTATACTCGTATAAATAGTTCCTTTCGCGTATTATGTACGACGCGGCCAGAGTAAGCTGCGGCTTATTTTCTCTCGTATAAACGGCCCTATTATCCCTTTAGCTTAAAGTTTACTTGTTTCTCTTAGTGGCTATTATAGACACAACAATTAAAGCTTTGCTCTTGGCGACGATTCTCTAGTTACTTCATCCTGTTATCCAGCTACTTCATTCAGTTCACAATGAAAACCGTGTAAGACACTTTTGGCAAATAACAGTTCCCACAAAAATCTTGAAACTTGTGCTCGACGGATCAGACTAATCCGATTGTAATATTTAGGATCGCTCTATAATGTCGGAACGAAAATAGGACGCAACGTGACAATTGCGTGACGCGATGGACTGACGTCACAAAAACCGGTTAGGACCGGTAGAGAGAGCACGCGGAGAGAAAAAGAGAAAAAAGGAAAAACTCGTGGAGACTTAAGTTGTTAATAAATGTGTTGAAAAGTTAACCGGTGTGGAATAGCGTCAAGAAATCCTTGCGACACAAGTGGCGACCCTGCCAGGACACTTCAGGAGAAAAGGAGAGTTCTAAAACAAGCGACGAGAGAAATTCAAACACAAAGTTTTTGCAGACCAAATGTCAACATGAGCGAGATCAAAACATTACAAGAGAAGATCGAAGGTAAACTGAAAATGCTTAACTTTACAGTAGAAGATACCGGGAAAATACTTGAAACCGAAGATGTAAAGGCTATCGAGAGACATGGGAACGCTTTAGAATCTATTATTGACAAAACGCATCAGCTTAAATTACAAGTTCAGGAGTTGCGAATCGAAAACAACGAGGACTTTGAAGAGATTAGAAGTTGGTCCGAAAATCTGGAAACCCGTATCGGTAAATTTGAAGGGACCCTCAAACAAGTAAGGCATGTAGCCGCTGATATTAGTTCAGCCGAAGCGGAAAAACGCGAAGAAGAAAAACGGAAACGAATCTTGGATGAAGAAATCGAGTTGGAAAAGGCTAAATTTCAAGCGCGGGTGAAACTCGAGAAATCAATGAAAATGTCCCTGGAGGATTCAGAGAATTGTAGTAGCGTTGCAGCAAAACTACCAAAGCTTGAGATATCGAAGTTTCAAGGAACCTTTCTTGATTGGATGAGGTTTTGGAATCAATTTGAAACTGAAATTGACAAAGCCAAGCTTACCCAAGTAGCAAAGTTTTCCTACCTGAAAGAGTTACTGGTACCCAGTGTCCGCGTATCCATCGATGGACTCCCTTTCACAACCGAAGGGTATGAACGGGCAAAAAGTATCTTAAAAACCAAGTATGGTAAATCCAGTGAGGTGGCAAACGCACATATGCAATGTATTATTGGATTGTCCACAATTCATGGAGTGGATCCAGCTAAAATTCATGAATTCCATGAGAAGTTAACAAGTCACATACAAGTCCTAGAGACCATGGGGAAGGTTAAAGAAATTGAAGGGTTCGTGCGAGCAACGCTTGATAAGCTTCCTGACATTCGAGCAGACCTAGTTCGTCTTGATGATGACTGGCAAGAGTGGGGATTTCCAGAACTAATCGAATCGTTGAGAAAGTGGTGCGACCGTAATCCCATACCCACTAAAGATCAGATGTATACAACACCAGACGGCGATCATTCAAACCGTGACCCACCAATCCGCAGTCCATCAAACCGTGGCCTATCTATTCGCAGTCCACCGAATCGCGGCTCAACTATCCGTGACTCGTCGACCTGGTATCCATCAAATCAGCACCCTCGAAACCGCTATCCAACAAAGAAAAATCCTGCCTACCAAACCAAGGATGAAAGTGTGAAGGTGGGGCGTGTCTGTGTTTATTGCAATGGTGAAGAACACCGCTCTGCAGAGTGTGGGAAGCTCCCTAACATCTCCCAGCGCAGGAGGATTTTATGTGACAAGAAGTTGTGTTTTAACTGCACGGGTATGAAACATCAAGCGCAAGAGTGTCGCAGCAAGAATGCCTGTCAACGCTGCGGCAACAGACATCACACGTCTATTTGTGACAGGGTGCCTAGCAACAATCAGATGATGCTGGTGACAGGTGATCATGAGGGTTCAGTCATCTATCCAGTGGTGGTGGTGGTGGTCGATGGCATCAAGTGTAGAGCATTATTGGACACAGGGGCAGGTAGTTCATACGCGTCAGCAGCTCTAGTCGAACGGCTTAACAAGCTTCCAACACATGTTGAACATAAACAGATAGAAATGATGCTTTGCTCTACAATCCAAAAGGTACGAAGTTATACAGTGAAGGTTGCAAGTGTCGATGGAAGATTTGAGATGACGACAAAGGTCAATAAGGTAGATAAGGGAGTATTACTCACAGTCTCAAACCCGCGTTATGAAGAACTGATAACCAAGTATCCTCACCTGGAAGGAGTGGTAATGGATGACAAGGATAAGAAAGGTGAATTGCCCATCCACCTTATACTCGGGGCCAGTGAGTACTCAAGAATCAAAACCGAGACGAAACCGAGGATCGGTAAACCATCTGAGCCTATTGCTGAGCTCACTATGCTAGGGTGGGCGATGATGTCCTCTGGTAAAGAAACAGGCCTCTCTAACGTTTACTTGACGAAATCATCAACAGCAGATTATGAGCAACTCTGCAGTTTAGATGTCTTAGGACTCGAAGATAGACCAGAAACAGACCAGGAGAGCGTGTATGGTGAATTCATCGAGCAGCTACACCGAAGTGAGGAAGGTTGGTATGAAAGTGGGTTGTTGTGGAAGCCGGGTCATGGTCGTCTACTAGCAAACGAACATGGTAGCATAGCAAGACTAGAAGGACTGGTAAGGAAGTTGCAGCGAGATCCAGACATGATTGATAAGTACGATGAAATCATTCAAGATCAGCTAAAAGAGGGGATAGTCGAGAGAGTGGAAGAGGAACCCAATGAGAGAGTGTTCTACATCCCGCATAAACCTGTAAAAAGGGAAACAGCAACAACGACGAAACTTAGAATTGTATTTGACACGTCAGCTAAACCGAATGGAAACAGTCCTTCTTTAAATGAGTGTTTAGAGACAGGCCCTCCTCTTCAGAACCTGTTGTGGAATGTACTTGTGCGTAATCGCCTCAAACCAATTGCCTTAACATCAGACATCAAACAAGCCTTCCTACAGGTACGCATTAGGACTGAGGACAGGGATGTCCTACGGTTCCACTGGATCAAAAACAAGGACCCTTCTGCAATTGAGGTGTTGAGATTTACGCGAGCGCTCTTTGGGTTGGTACAGTCACCATTCTTATTGGCAGGAACGTTGAAGTTGCACTTGGAAAACTTAAGGGAGAGGTACCCCTCAGAGATTGAAGAGATTTTGAGAAGTCTATATGTTGATGACGTCATCACCGGGGGCAGCACTACAGACGAGGTCCAGGGCCTGAAGGAGACAATAGCATCAGTGTTCGGGGAGGCCAAGTTTACCATGCATAAGTGGAACTCTAACGATCCTCAGCTAGAGAGCGGGAAGGTTGTTTCCGTTGATGAGCAGCAGAGTTATGCAAAACAACAGTTAGGAGTTAAAGAAGGTGAAAGCAAGATGTTGGGACTTTTGTGGAACAAGAGGGAGGACTTGATCGCTGTGGTTTTTCCCGAAGAACCTGTCGAGACGACGAAGAGAGGGATTCTACGATTCTTAGCCGCAGTGTATGACCCACTTGGGATTGCCTCGCCCACAATGCTGGTGGGGAAGTTACTGTATCGTGAGATATGTGAGAGTCGTCTTCCATGGGATGAGAAGGTATCGGATAGATTGGGGCAGGAGTGGCTGAAGTTTGTGAGGAGCCTTCCCAATAAGGTTGAAGTATCACGGAGCCTAGCAAGGTTTAGGGAGCCTGTTGAAGGAGTTGTATTGCATGCTTTCGGTGACACAAGTGGTTCTGGGATATCATCAGCAGTCTATGCAGTGATTATTCAAGCCTCTGGAGTGAGCAAGGGATTGATAGCAGCAAAGTCAAGGTTGGCAAAGAAAAATCTCACAATCCCAAGGTTAGAGCTGGTAGCAGCTCATATGGCAGCTAATCTAGTGGACAACGTAAGAACAGCACTCGAAGGATACCCGATTACATCCGTTTATGGGTGGAGTGACAGTACGGTCGCACTTCATTGGATCAAAGGGGGAGGATCCTACAAGCAGTTCGTGGCCAACAGAGTTCACAAGATCAGTTCTAAGGATTTCATTGAATGGAGGCACGTTGACACCAACCACAATCCAGCAGACATAGGGAGCAGAGGCTGTAATGCAGACCAGTTGACTGGCATGTGGCTATCCGGACCAGAATGGCTGCCCAATTCAGAAAAATGGCCAAGAGACATAGTGACTAAGCCTAACAAGGAGACGGAACCATGCCACCATGATGTATAGTCAGTCTAACCTTCTGCCGGAGGAAGATGCAGATGCAGTTGAGGATGTGGATCTACGTAAGAGAGCGAGATATGTCCGTCGGTGCAAGGACGTTCTTTGGTCACGCTGGACTACAGACTACATAAGGAGCCTGAGGGAGAGGCACAATCTGAAACATAAGACCAAGGAATTGACCTTAAAAGTTGGTGATGTGGTTCTGATCCAGAGCGAGGAGCGCAACCGTAGGAAGTGGAATATCGGAATCGTTGTAAAACTTATCAAGGGGCGTGACGGAGTTGTGAGAGGAGCTAGGCTGAGAGCGGGGAAGTCATATTTGGAACGGGCGATCCAACATTTATGCCCGATGGAGCTGTACTTATCTGTACTTGTGCGTAATCGCCTCAAACCAATTGCCTTAACATCAGACATCAAACAAGCCTTCCTACAGGTACGCATTAGGACTGAGGACAGGGATGTCCTACGGTTCCACTGGATCAAAAACAAGGACCCTTCTGCAATTGAGGTGTTGAGATTTACGCGAGCGCTCTTTGGGTTGGTACAGTCACCATTCTTATTGGCAGGAACGTTGAAGTTGCACTTGGAAAACTTAAGGGAGAGGTACCCCTCAGAGATTGAAGAGATTTTGAGAAGTCTATATGTTGATGACGTCATCACCGGGGGCAGCACTACAGACGAGGTCCAGGGCCTGAAGGAGACCATAGCATCAGTGTTCGGGGAGGCCAAGTTTACCATGCATAAGTGGAACTCTAACGATCCTCAGCTAGAGAGCGGGAAGGTTGTTTCCGTTGATGAGCAGCAGAGTTATGCAAAACAACAGTTAGGAGTTAAAGAAGGTGAAAGCAAGATGTTGGGACTTTTGTGGAACAAGAGGGAGGACTTGATCGCTGTGGTTTTTCCCGAAGAACCTGTCGAGACGACGAAGAGAGGGATTCTACGATTCTTAGCCGCAGTGTATGACCCACTTGGGATTGCCTCGCCCACAATGCTGGTGGGGAAGTTACTGTATCGTGAGATATGTGAGAGTCGTCTTCCATGGGATGAGAAGGTATCGGATAGATTGGGGCAGGAGTGGCTGAAGTTTGTGAGGAGCCTTCCCAATAAGGTTGAAGTATCACGGAGCCTAGCAAGGTTTAGGGAGCCTGTTGAAGGAGTTGTATTGCATGCTTTCGGTGACACAAGTGGTTCTGGGATATCATCAGCAGTCTATGCAGTGATTATTCAAGCCTCTGGAGTGAGCAAGGGATTGATAGCAGCAAAGTCAAGGTTGGCAAAGAAAAATCTCACAATCCCAAGGTTAGAGCTGGTAGCAGCTCATATGGCAGCTAATCTAGTGGACAACGTAAGAACAGCACTCGAAGGATACCCGATTACATCCGTTTATGGGTGGAGTGACAGTACGGTCGCACTTCATTGGATCAAAGGGGGAGGATCCTACAAGCAGTTCGTGGCCAACAGAGTTCACAAGATCAGTTCTAAGGATTTCATTGAATGGAGGCACGTTGACACCAACCACAATCCAGCAGACATAGGGAGCAGAGGCTGTAATGCAGACCAGTTGACTGGCATGTGGCTATCCGGACCAGAATGGCTGCCCAATTCAGAAAAATGGCCAAGAGACATAGTGACTAAGCCTAACAAGGAGACGGAAACCGAGGCCAAACTCACCAAAGAGAATTTCGCTGTAGCTGTGGATGTGAGAGATGATTTTGATGAAGTGCTTGAGAAGCATGCCTTCTGGCGAGTGATTAGAATTAGCGCGTGGGTAACGCGATTCGTTCAGAATTGCCGAAGCAAGAAATCGAATAGAGTTAGCGGCCCCTTGACAACGGCTGAGACTGAGAAGCAGGTGAAGTGGTGGATAAAGCGTGAGCAAGAGCGATACACTGTGACAGAGAAATTCCTAGAAGATCAACAGAGGCTCAATCTTCAGAAGAATGATGAGGGGATCTACTTGTGCAGAGGAAGAATTCAAGGACATTACCCTGTGTATCTGCCACCCAGACTAAGCTTATCAGAGAAAATAGTGCAAGACGCCCACCTCTTGACTCTTCACGGGGGAGTAGGGTCTACTATGGCGCATGTTAGACAAGAATATTGGATACCTCGTCTCCGTCAGCTAGCGAAGACTGTGATCAACCACTGCTACGGGTGCAAGAAATTTCATGCCACGAGGTTTCACAATCCACCCCTTGGAAACCTGCCAGTGGACCGTACTGAAGGATCATATCCTTTCCAAGTAGTGGGGGTAGATTACGCTGGGCCAATAGCATACAAGGTTTCTAAGAAGTTGGAAGGCAAAGCATATATCCTACTGTTTGCATGCAGTTTGACAAGAGCAGTTCATTTGGAGCTACTAATTGACCAGACCACGGAAGGTTTCACCAAGTGTTTGAAAAGGTTCATTGCGAGACGGGGAAGGCCTACGAAGATCTATTCAGATAATGGGAGGAGCTTTGTAGCAGCGTCCAAATGGCTCAAAAGTATCATGAAAGATGAGAAGACTCAAGACTATCTGGCCCATCATAACATCCTTTGGCAGTTTAATCTCTCTAGGGCCCCATGGTGGGGCGGTCAATTTGAACGCTTAGTAGGAGTTGTAAAGCAAGCTTTCTACAAGGCTATTGGGCGGGCCCTTCTGATGTTTAATGAGCTCGAAGAAGTAATCCTCGATGTAGAGGTGGCTGTCAATAATCGTCCATTATCCTATGTTGAAGATGATGTCGAGCTTCCTGTGCTGACTCCAGCCACCATGATGTATAGTCAGTCTAACCTTCTGCCGGAGGAAGATGCAGATGCAGTTGAGGATGTGGATCTACGTAAGAGAGCGAGATATGTCCGTCGGTGCAAGGACGTTCTTTGGTCACGCTGGACTACAGACTACATAAGGAGCCTGAGGGAGAGGCACAATCTGAAACATAAGACCAAGGAATTGACCTTAAAAGTTGGTGATGTGGTTCTGATCCAGAGCGAGGAGCGCAACCGTAGGAAGTGGAATATCGGAATCGTTGTAAAACTTATCAAGGGGCGTGACGGAGTTGTGAGAGGAGCTAGGCTGAGAGCGGGGAAGTCATATTTGGAACGGGCGATCCAACATTTATGCCCGATGGAGCTGTCTTGTGACGTGCGAGAGACACCGCCGAGTCAACCAGTACAGCTTAATCCGCGAGCTAGAGATTTCACTCCGAGACGAGCGGCAGTAGTAGCTGCTCAGCGGATTAGAGACATTGCAGAGAAAGAAGGCGAAGAGACTGTTCCTGTTACCCAAGAGGGACTATGAACTGTTAGAATTTTTAAACTTGTTACTTGTATAAGAGAGTTACTGTTGCAATTGTTTACACAGCGGAGGTGTGAATATATTTGCTCCACTAGCGTGTATCAAATAGGGGGAGAGTGTCGGAACGAAAATAGGACGCAACGTGACAATTGCGTGACGCGATGGACTGACGTCACAAAAACCGGTTAGGACCGGTAGAGAGAGCACGCGGAGAGAAAAAGAGAAAAAAGGAAAAACTCGTGGAGACTTAAGTTGTTAATAAATGTGTTGAAAAGTTAACCGGTGTGGAATAGCGTCAAGAAATCCTTGCGACAATAAAAGCCAACCTAAGAAACACCAAAGGTCAAATATGGCCCTCATATTATTGAACGCTGACGAGTATTATATCTCAGTTTAGACCCAGATTAGTCCTCAGAAAATATATAGACTGGAGTGTTTTACTGGAAAGTACACCACTAATAAAATTCATAGGAAACTACATCCGGGACCCGAGTGGCGTATTTTCCACATTTTCAGTAGTGAGGATATTGATGACGCCTTTGTGTGGTTGTTTGTGCAAACAGTCAGTGAAAAATGGCGAGCGATAGATTCGTGAAGTTCTCTGAAGCTGACTTAAAATCCTTCTCTGAGAAACAAGAAAATGCTACCACGAATAATAAAACTTCATACAACTTAAAATTATTCAAGGAGCTCCTTGCAAATGAAGAAGAAATGAGAAAATTGAAGAAATTCCTGCCGCCGAGCTGCAAGAATTTGCCATAAAGTTTGCCCTCGGTGTTAGAAAGAAAAATTGTGAGTAAAACAATCCTACCTATGTAATAAAAAGTAACTTACACAGTGGTTTGAAGATATGAATTTTATTTTCTCGTGTTAAAAACAATATTTTACTCACTCGCTGCGCTCGTTCGTAAAGTATTGTTTTTACTACTCGAATTCATATCTTCGCGCCGCCGTATAATATCCTCTATGTATTTTGCTGAGGGAATGATTTATATAGTCAGAAAGCGGGGTTGATATTAAAGCTATTTTTCTTTTTTTTGGAATCAGTAAAGAATGGGAGATGCATCTTCCAAGTTCACAAACCTTTGGCAGCTGCTTAGCAATATCTCCACCGACAAACACAGCCTCAAGGTAAATCCACAGATTTTGCACCGTGAGCCAGTTTTCGATGATGTCAGTTGTATTAGAAAGTTTCTGAACCCAGCTCTGGATGTTCTTCTTAAACGGAGCGTTATATCTGGGGAAAATACCCAAAGTCATTCATTTAATGCATACGACACATTTCTTCGTTGTGAGCTTCACGCATAAGGGCGTCAACCTCTAAAGACCCGTGCAAACGGACGCAATCCGAGGCCCGTTTCTCGCAAGTCCCGAACTCTTTTCGGGTCCGAAAAGCCATTTGTGAAACTGCCAACCGTTTCTTTTGGAAAGCCGACCTTTTAACGTGTTTTAAAGGTAACAAAAAGGAAAATAACTGTGAAGTTTGACGACTTAAATCCTCTCCGTTCTTGAGATACAAAAGGGAATTGTGACACCCTGAAATGGCCCGTAAAGTTTCAGGACTTCCCTGAATTAGAAATAACTTGTTGGAAAATCTATTGGGGAAACCCAAAACGTACGCTTACCTATTGCTCATTAAAGACCCCAGAACCATCAAACTGTCCTCCATCAATGTCACAATCTCAGATGTGTTGTCTCCTCGAAGTAGAAGCTCGCCACGGTTCTTGAAATTGGCAAAAGTAAGCTCACGTGTGCTCCAATCAGCGACCACTGCCTTCAGCTTGGCTTCGATGTCTTTTTCTTTAACAGCGGCGATACAAATATCCTGAGTGCAAATGAAAGATAAAAGAGGTCGTGTCAATGTTAAGCTAATGTCGTATGGTCACGATAAAGAAAACCAGGAAACGACGTTTCCAGCACTAGCAAAAATTCATCTTCGGCTCAGACTCGCAATTTTCAACAAGTCGAGATCAAAGAACGCTCATTCAATTTTCACTGATTAATTGCAACTTAAAAAGCAGCTTCATCAAGGTCTCAAGATTATACAGTCGAGCACAAATTCTATACTGATCGAGAAAGTCACTGAAAATCACACTGGGGATCAAATTTTTGGGAGAAAAACCTGTCGAGGCAGGAAAGAGAACCAACAAACTCAAACCACATAAAGTCAAGTTCAAGAATCGAGCCCGGAACACAATAGTGAAAGGCGAGCTCTATTGCAACTGCGGAGACACCTGATTCCTTGCACTGCTTAAACCGACTTTCGCATTTTAATCCAGTATCAACGACACTAATATTTTAAACACTTACAAAAAAAATTGTTTGTCTAAAACTAAGGTCTAACGATGTTAACCCAGTTCAGGGGATCTCTGAACAACGCTGCGCCAGTACCAAAATTACTGCGACAACATAACTGTGTAATTGTCCGGAGATAAAGTATTATTGAGATTCCTGAACCAGTGCGCACCTACAGTTTGTTATCAAAGATTCTCACAGTCAACTGACCATACATGTCGGTAAAAATGAGATTCATGATACAGTGCATTCACGTCAATGTGCCACAAGGTGTCTTCTGGAGCATAAGAACTTATGTATTACTTTTTGGTTAGGGCACTGGTAAAAGCTTATGTTTAAGGATCAATTTGTGACGCCTACTCCAGGTCAGGTAAATCATGATCTCTTTATGTCCATCGCTGTATTGGACAACCCTCCAACTAACATGTTTCCATTTTCTTTTGACGCAAGAGCATGCAGCCATGTTAAAGGGGTAAACAAAGAACAGCGACCATGTTACTGAAGCAAAAGAAAGGTGCTGGTAATGCCTGAGAGGAAGCACAATGTATTCCAACCATCAAAACACGCTTGCTAGTAATTCAATGAAATTTTTTGGCATAACAACAAAACCCCAATTAAATCTAAGCTCTAGATTGAAAAAAGGGCGAGTGTCTTGCCTCAATGTCTTCTTTATACTTCAGTAGTGGAGCTTCCATGATATTCCTGAGAGAGAATGTTTCCGATTCCATGTCAAAGGTGTGTCCTGTCAGGGCTGCTATACGATCCCAGTGCCTCTGCTTCATGGCTTTATTGGCCATGAGCTCAAGCAAAGGACAGCTCTCGTTGAAGTCGTCAATGGTTTTCTTTAAATCCATGAAAGCTTGCCAGTCTTTTAAGGCGCGAGGAAGCTTACGGCAGCTGAAAAAGGGAAACGCATACAAATGAATCAATTTTGGTTACGCACTGAAAGAAAACACTATGTTTAAAGTCTCGTTACATCCTTGGTGTCAATTCTTAGAAATTTTCTTATTTCGGCAGCATTTCAGTTATATATACATAGCGTTTTGCATTTGTTATGTTCCATCAAAGTTTCAAATAGTATTTTTAACCGGAAATGTTTCAAAAGCGCTGACAATGTTTAGCTGAAAATTTATCTCAAAATCGATTGCTTAAAAAATTCAGAAAAAGATAGAAGTATCTGCGTTTGCTGGAGAACCTAACAAAGCAAAAATAGAGTTCAACAAGATACAATTTCTTTGGATTCAAAACTACACACAAGGATCATAGATATGATGTTCATTTCATTCTCATAGCATAAATACAGGTGCTAGCGAAATAAGAACATTTAAAAAAATTGGCACCTCGAACCTAAGACGAGACACTAGGAGTAAAAACTACAGCTAAGGTCAGAATTATAGTGCCCAATCACATGAATCAAACGGGCAAACCAAAACGCATGGCAAATACATGCAACCTGCGCTACGCGAGGGAGAACATGATCATGTTTTTGCCACTCATTAGATAGAAATACTATAGCCTTAATCGTAATGATGTAAATGAGCCATCTTTCTATTATTTACCGTGTTTGAAAGTCTTGCAATTCAACGTTAATTTTCTCGATATTTACGTCCACCCACAGGATGTCATAATATCCGTTTACAGTGTCAATGACGTCGTTGTAAAGGCCATAAAGTTTCTGCAGAAGATTGAGTTCTCGGCGAATCTTCATGAGGTCAGGGTATTCGGTGACTGGGAGACCAAAAAGCTCCTCTCCGCCAGAATATGTGATATACTTGCGCCACAGGGCATCGAATCGATTCTAAAACCAAAGAAAACAATAAGTTACACTTTAGTGAATTAGTGTATTCCCAGCTAATTTTATAGGTCCCCCAAGCTTCGCTCCTGCGGCGTACAAAATGTGGTCATCTGGTACACAAAGAGAGTAAAACTTGCAAGACATAAGGGCATTATGACTTCACTTTCAGCCAAAAGCATACAGCATACAGACGCATAATCACACCTAAGCAATCAGACCAAAGAAATGAAATAGTTATTCGACGATTTTGCCGCGTTTAGTACCATCTGTCACCATGGTTTGCGTAACGCGCTGACTAAGCGCGGGAAAATGTCAAATGGCGAGAGATGTGCATCACTGACGTCTGTCCGATTTTGTCTTAAATTTTCTCGTTTTGAAAAGTTTAAACTGATATTGTTTTATCAACCTGGAAAATGATCAGCCTGTCACTGGCTTCACGCGGTGGGACATTAGAAACCATTGGTCCTTTCTGTAGGAATAAAACAGGAACATTAAAAACCACATAGCTAGGGAATAATGACCACATCTACATAGTCTCCAATATACCCTCAATAACGAGAGGTCAGCCTCACAAAGTAGAAAGTTAATGCTGCTTTTTGATGAGGAAGCAAAACCCTCGTGCAAGAAGAACAAACAAACAAATCGACTCTGTGATCATTATATTGCTGAGAATTCTCTCCAAACCATCGATTAACCTGAAACATACTTTACGAAGAAACAGTGGAATTAATATTGATTGGACACTGGTACCGCACGGCACACGTTTATTGCGGCTTCCAGACAATCACGACTCGATGAAATCGACATTTTACTTTATAATCTCAATATATCACAGTGATATCTCAAAATTACTTTGTAAAGAAACGCTTGAAACACGAGTGAGAGCTGTGCCCAAATCTAAGTTCAAATGCGTACAGGAGTATTAAAAAATACGAGGAACTCACCTTATTAAAGAGTTCCCATATTCTTGTGCCTGAGAGAAAGGCCGACGAAAAGTACTTATCGAATTGCGCGGACAGTGGATTTCCAAGGTATTGAGATGATGTCGTTAATTGCTCGAACATTTCCCGAACTTAACTGCGTACTTATTTTACAGAACCGATTAGGCAGAGAACAAGATAATTTAACCTACCGCTTGATAGTCATCAGAGAAATTAGTAACATCTACGACAAACACTTCCACTTTCTCGATAAGATCTCCCTTGAAATTGGGCTGGATCTGGATAAGCTGATCTTGCGATTCCGTCTAGAAAGTGAAAAACAGGTCGCAGAATCAACTGGGCATTCAAATTCCGTCTCGCGCACCAAAGATGCACTTGAAAGCCGGGACGTTTCCTTCACGTTTTATGGGGACGGGGAGGGGGCAGGGGTAGGGAAATTTAATCTGTCCAATCAAACGGTTCCTTTGTACTTCCGTCTCCCAACACCAGCACTTGTTTTGTTTTGTTTTTTCCTTTTTTTTTTTTTTTTTTTTTTTTTTTGGGGGGGGGGGGGGGGGGGGGGGGGTTGTTTCCGGGGCAAGACGGCAAGGGAACCGAAACTTTCTGTTCCAAGCATCTTTTATACGTGCGTCTCCCGAAAACTCCAAGTGTGATTGTGCCACATCTTCACGGTTCTTTCCCCAATTGCCCCGCGTTAATTAAAGTTAATTAAAAGGAACCACATGAAACTATAATGTATACCGCCAAAGCCTGAAGTTTCTGCCATGAATACCGAAGAGTGTCTACTCTTTCAGACTCATCCTTGGCGACTAAGAGTTCGTAACGATTCAACATGGCGTACGATTCCTGCAAGACGAAATATACAAAAGACATAAATAAGAACAACGACAATTAATGCGAACTCTTCAATGTTTTGAACATGCAATTCTGTTCACCTTACTGCGCCTTGACGGTGAAGTTCAAATTCCTATCAACCATTTCGTTTCCGAAGCTGTCGGTCACTGTCAGCCGAATGCGTCAATCGTGCGTCGTGTTCTGCATTATCACATGTCTGATTTCGATCCACTCTGCCTGTTTCAATTTTTTAACAATCCGGTAATCGTTGCTGCAAATGTGATTGCACATGGAGGAATGAACCAAAACGGTACTTGGAATTTGAACTCCAGAGCCCGCACGTTCATGGAATAAGTAAATTAAGCAGGTTTCTTTTGCGAGACGTTTTGCAGTTGCTTTGGTAATGCATTGCTATGCTTAGTAGGCAAAAACCAAAAACCATTGCAGTAAGAGTTCTATTAGAGGCCAAGGCTTCTGTTCTGAAAACGCACACTTGAAAAAATTTAGATTTTCAAAGTTAATCCGTGCAGTCAGAAAGGGGCACTCCACTCCAACCTATAGTTCCCTACTTATTATTTTAAAAACGAGTTTCAAGCCCCATTTTATTTTATCCCGAAGAGATGTGAACTTTGAATTACTGTACTAATGAATGTACAACTCAAACATGTTAGAAGAATAATGGCACCATACCTCTATTGGTCCAATAGACATGTCAATCATGATTTCTCTATCTCGGATCTCTTTTAAAGCTGACATGGCATGTCGTATGTCATCAAGGTCTTTGATTGGCCGGCTCAACCGTTTCGTGATATCCTCAAGAAAGGTGAAGACCTCCTCCATTTCTGTACGATATCGAACGTTACAATTCCGTCCAAAAGCCACGCACCAAGCTCTAGTTTCCGCGCATAGCGCTGTTTTGAGGCGTTCTGAGACGTGGAAGAAAACCAATTAAAAGCAAGAGGAGAGAAAGTCCTCACTAAAACATTACAACGAACATGCATAAATGAACTTGACACATTTCGTTAACAACACTGGCATCAGTGCTCATTCTTCGATTTTTTGTTACAACAAATAATTCTCACTTTTTCACACACTGGAATGAAAAACCAGTGCGAACAGCAACGCAGTTTATAAGAAAAGCAGCTGCCAATTGTTTAGTTTCATCCTCCACTAAATTAGGGCCAAATTGGTTTCGCATTGAAAAAAAAAACTGATGGCCCTTTTTAATGTCAAAGGTGATATAGCATCCATCCATAAAAAGGAAAACGCTGTTTCAAGGATCCCAATCTTTAGTTTTTCACACTGACGAGAAAGACACGAAGGGCGTTTAACCGAATGTTGAAATACTTAACATTTTGATCCACTTTAAGTCAGCAGCAAAGATAACCAACACTGACTTATTTTGAATCGGAAAGTCTTCGAATCCCTCCCTGAGTTTGCGCATACTCAAATTTGTGGCAAAGGTTTGTTCCTGACGGTCTTACGAAGAGACCTTCACTACGACTGCACGTATTTCGTAAGCAGAGAGAGGTCTTAACATAGTTAATGCATGGAGATGGTTATGAAACTCGACAAGTCCCTTTGTTTCATGTTTTGTCCGTATTTTTGGCCTTGACCCTGCACAAAACACTCCTTTTTTTCGAGAAGATAACCAATCAAATCCTTCGATCAAATTATGCGCAACTAATTTGCAAACCCGTGCGAAGCGAAAAAAAAAGATTGTGCAGGGTCACGGTCGATTCAACATCGATTGCAACAACATTGTTCTCGCTTTTGAAGGTTCTAACGTTTCATAACCAGTCTCTCGATTAACTATGGTCTTAATTATCGGTGTTGACCAAAAGAAGGGAGGGCTCTGTGGTATCACTCAAAAGCCGGATTTGCATCCCTGGAAATGCCTCCTTTTCAAGGATATATTTACTACTTTTTCACCTGTAAGCAAAGCAATGGCACCAGCTTTATAAGACTCAGGTTCTTGCAGGATAGTCTCCTCCAATGCATTGTACTTCAATATCTGAGCTTCAAATTCCGACAGCCTCGGTTCTGTTTCGAGAAACTTAGCGATGTTTGTCTCACGATCTTCCTTCCAGATCGGTTCGTACTTGTTAAAGAACTCCAAGGAAGTCGTAACGTCCTTCTTCTGGGAATTAATCGCCGTGGAAAGGAAAGCTACAAGCTTCGCGATTTCTTTATTTTCAGCCACGTTCTTGAAGTAGTTCGCTCGCTGCGGGAAAATAGCCATGCTGACGACAGTTCCCGCATCGCTATCGACTGGCATTCTTGTCACTCGACGTGAGGGCGCAACGTCAGATCTGCTTTCATCGTCACTGCCTACGTTGCTTGCCGTGCGACTCCGACCTTCATTATCGGAATCCTCTTTTTCATTCTTTTCAGCTTTCAAGAGCGCTTTGCAAGTCTTGTTCCACTGTGAGACGCCTTTCGACACGGAAACAACGTATTGTGCTGCCTTATTTAGTCCTTGCTGAATTTCGTCCAAAGCTGGCTGCATTGTGATGTTTGGTATTTGTAAAGTGACGTAAGCTGAAAAAAGCGGTGACAAATCCGGCCCAGAATCTTTTCCTTGTGTAACTGCCCTTCCTTTGTCAACGTAATGATGCGCGAAAGCTGACTGCACACGCTTGCGCATGGAATCTAACGTTGTCCTTGTAACTCGAACAATCGCGTCAACGTTCTTATGAATAAAATGAGTCAGCAGTTCTTGAGCCTCCATGTTTAGCTGATCACGAGTTTCGCGCTTGCGCTTAGCTGCAGCCGCTGCTGGACTGATGGCAGCACTTCCTAATCGGCTACTGCCTGTGCGACTATCTGGACGGCTCCCACCCGTGCGCGGACGGCTTCGAGCACTCTCCTCTCTGGGGACAGCTGTTTCTTCCTCTCCCTCGTCGTTTGGCAAATCTTCCAAATCTCTCTGATCTTCGTCGCTGTTAAGCTCGTCTTCATCTTCTTCATCTAACTCAAGGAGCATTGAGATGAGTTCGTTGGCAGCTTCTTCTACCCGTGTGCTCTTTGATTCCAGCAATTCAGATCCACGCTTGCAAAGCTCCTGTCAATTGAAATATATGTAAGGGTTATCGGCCTTTCACTCAGGGATATCAGATTTATTCACCTCTGGTTCCGCCCGAGGGCGGAACCAGGGGTTCAATAAATCTGATATCCCTGAGTGAAAGGCCGATAAAATGCTTATTTTACACATCGGTGATGTTTTCTAGAAAATGCACTGTTGTTTGAGATGTCGGCAAAACGGCTTGATGAAGATTTGTAAAGAAAAAAAATATATGTAGTCTCTAGGGACTTAAATTACATCCATGTGCGTGAAAAATTGCGAAAACAAAATTGTCATGGTCTGAGTTGAATATTTAAGTGTAGTTTCCCACGTGTTATAATTTGCACTGGCGATGTTTTGAGGGGAATAACTGCAGGGGAATATTTCAATATAATCCCCTGCGAGAACAAAGGAAACCGAGCCATGCTACTGGAAACAAACGTCACTCCTAACCTACCATTGCGCTGCTAGATTGCTTGAGAAAACAATCACGTCCTTCCGAATTTGCGAAAAGAAAGAGAAAAATGCAACATATAGAAAATCAATGATCGGTGTTAATTGCCTTTGCTAAAAAAAAAATTCGAATAGTAACGGGGCTTGTTGTTTACAAGGTTAAATTTTCACCATTGTCTCAGGAAAACCTCCAAGTGCGCCTCATACGAGTTCCAACGAAAAACAAGATCTAGGAAAATCCAAGGATTTTTTCTTTCGCCAAATTTGAAAAAAATAAGGAATACTCAAACATGGAAGAAAATTACAGCAAAGAAAGAAGAGTTCACCTCGGTGTTTTTAAGGAACTTCTCGATTGTCCATGGTGCATCACTCGGAAGCTCACAAAGAGTAGTATCACTCATCTCTTGTAACACAGATTCAATCCGGAATTTGACTAGGTCATTTGCTCGGTCGATCAGAAGCTCTAGTTCCTTTAGGGCTTCGTACACGCTGTCGATGTACGTATCAAGACTCAGGGAAGTCCAGTTCAGCATAGTGAGACCAGGTTCGATTGCTGCGTCCACTTTGGCGAGATGTGGCGACATAAGGGGTTTAAATGCTGATGGTATTCGACTCAGCACCCGAACGCTCTCAGCAAGCAGAAGCTAAAAGATAGACAATAACAAGAAAGCAACATTAAAGTGAAAGATGAAAAGTACAAAATGGTGAAGCTAGTAGTTTTCCCACTGTCGCATGGATTTACTCATGGACAAATACAGGACAATGCGTCAGTTTTTCGGTTGGTTTTTCTCTCCTCAGAAAGCAACATGTTCAACGTCCGATTTGATCTGGATTCAGTGCACAATAGGCTCCCCTCTGGAATTGTCACTCAGTTGACTTTAATTTTCCCTCGCATTCATTAAAAATAAAAGCTACAATTTAATATCCATCAAATTTATAAGTGGCTTAAATCCTCCTTCGGAGAAGACAAGTCAGTCCATCCAAGAGATATCCAGCTTCACTACATTAAAGATTTAGGAAATGATTACACGCACGTTATCGCTAAATTATTATACCTTACCTCAAGTCTGTTGTAGTTTCTCTTTATGGCCTCTCGTTTCTGGAGAAGAGTCTGCGCACCAAAGGGTATGTCCAGACCCAAGCGGACCATACACTCCGATTCTCGAATGAGAGTTATTATCTGGGGATCAAAGTTCACAAACAACTCTTTGGTCTCGGGATGCCGTACGAGGAGAGAGGCCTGGAGACCAGACTTTGCAACTTCCACCTGTATTAAAAAAAGTAAGAATTAGTTTGTCCCTGAAAGTATTACTTGATCGTCCATTGCTCAGGTTACACGAATAACTAGAGGCCGAACATGTTCAACTCCTTGTAAGGACAACATCTGTCAAAATAAATCAGTGAAAGAGAGTTGAGTACATTAAAACTCCGACTGTTTCAACTAGACAAACCAAGAAGAAACAAAACATGTGACTATTAATTACTTCATTTGTCAATATTGACTTCGCTCATATTGTCCACAGGGGAAATTTGGTAATGACTTTTCTCAGGGGTTAACGAGTTCCAACTGTCAACGGAGGAAAAAGTGTTTTGTTCAGAAACTTTTATGCAACAACTTACAAGCGGGTGTAATTAAAATGACCCATTCCAATGCAGTTATAGGCAAGCGAAAACGAGAATTCGTGTTTGTGTTTAGTGTACGAACTGAAAAGACCCAAATATCTCATAATTTAGTGACCTTTGAACCCAAAATCATCAAAGAATATCAGCCTGAGTAATTCGGCTACCTGAAGTGTCTTGTTTATTGATTAAAGGAGCCCTGGTCCATGCTTTTACCATTCTCTTTACCTGTTGCTTCCAAGCCTGATGGTACAGCAGTTCAAACTCCAACAGCACCTTAGCAAGTTTGTTGTAATTCTTAATGACTTTTTTGGCTTCAGGGTTCTGAAGAATTGTGGGATACTTCTGAAACATTTCCATTGGCTCTTGAATCCGCCGGTACATCTGTTGGGCCCAGGCTATCTTGCCTGCGATTGGCGGTAAGTCCCAGGCTATTGGTGGGTCGTTTCGATGCCTCTGGTAAATCTTTTGAATTGTTTCAATGTCACGACCAAAATGCATCAGGATTCGTTCGTACTTATCCTGGATCGTCTCTTTCAAGCTTTCCAGATTAAGCCTGTTGAGAATGTTTGAGACGGTTAACTGAAATCCGCACCATGTACTCGTAACAAAGAGATTTTCCATCGAGTTAATCAGACAAAAGGGCAAAGAATGAACCAAAAATTTTGTAAGTTTTCCTTTTTCTTGTTTTTCCTTCCTTTGAGTGTGGACTGTGTCTTGCTTCCTTATAAATTTTCACGAGATCTCTCTGCTAATAACATTTGCTTCAGATGGAGGGGGATTGTTTTCAAAGCTCATCCCTAACCCCAACCCGAGAAGACCAAGATGTCACAACAAAAACTCTAACATAACTAAGGTTCTAGTCATTGAACTATGGACGTAACCAACGGTCAACGTTAAAAAGTGAAAAAACAGTTGGACAAAAATGAATCTCCCAATGCAACGACGGACTAACCTCTCAAATTTCCTGATTAGCCTTAAGGCTCGTTGGGTTGATGGAATGCGATCGAAACAGTTGTCCATAAAAACCTGAAGCTGGATCTGTTGAGAACAATATTACTACATTTTAAAGACTTTTCCCTCAAAGACCTGTTCTGTCTTTGGTCAAGCAGAAATATTAATCTTGCAGTAACGCAGTGAGGTCAAGAATTACCAAACCCTTTTTTCCAGTTTTTAATTTAGCTAATAAGTTAACGTCAGTTACCTTACAAAAAACTTCACTTTTTTACACTGAAAGGACGAAAAGCGAGACAAATTTCGTTACTTTAAAGTGTCATTAGCCTCAGCTGTTTTTCGTTTCCAGGGTAACTATCTCCACTAGACCTACCGCAAAATACAATGACAACAATAGGTCTTGATACTACTTGCCCACATTGTTAAAACTTACAGTAAAAATGTTTCTGTTGTTGTTGTTGTTGTTGTTGTTGGCCCGTATGTAAACCTTCCAAAAATTAAAATCGAAACCTAGAAATGAAATTTCTCTTAACAAAAAACTCACTTTTGAGGCACTTAAAATCAAAAACTGAAAAATGTACTACCTCCAATTCCCATGGTAAAAAAAATGATTACAAGTTAAATTGAAACCGTACTTTTTGCCAAAATGAAAGTTATATTATGGAACTCGTTTTTTCAAAGGGAGGTGTAACCGCTCATTTATTTCTTTCTATGACCGACCGTACCTGCAAATCATTGATTTGTCTCTTAAACTCCTCAAAATCGGCATCAAAATCCATTTTCCGATAATCCAGCAAATCGTATGGTTTCTTTCTCATCGTAGTCACGATCAAAACAAATTTGTTCCACAGCTGTTCTATTCCTTCAATCCGCGACTCTCCAAGACACGAAAACGCCTTCATTGTGTCTAACATGTCAATGATCTTATGCAGGCGACGCGAAAATGTATTGATTTTACCAAAAATGTACATTTCGCTGAATTCGAACTGCCTTTCCTCTGGGTTTTCTTCCAAGCGCTGTTTCGTCTTTTGAAAACATCTTTGATATTCTTCATTTAAACGAATGCAATTCTTCAGTTTGGAGACAAGTTCATCTTGTTGATAATCCCACACCGTCTTGTAACCATGCTCTGTTATGTAACTTTTGCAAGCGGTGATCATTTGATTTGTGACCTGAAAAACAGCATAACAGTTCACTAGATTTGCACACATCCATTCATCACAGTTTTTGCTTACCACTTCAATCTGCTAAATCCTTTCACAACCATTCACTGGAACGAAGACTATCAATTTACCAGACAACGCCAAAGCAGTATGGAAATAGACAAAAGAGTGAAGTGATCCGATGGCACTTATCTGGACGATTTAAACGATGGTTTCTTATGAAAACCGAGAAATGATAATGGTTCCAACGGGATTTAAACCTATTGCCTCTCCGATGCCGGTTCTATGTTCTACCGACTGAGCTAAGCCCCTCAGTTGCCGGGAGCAATCTGTTAAGCTCTTTTATTACCGTCAAAGCCTCTACGAATGAAATAAATGTTAATTGAAGTCCTGGTTATTGATGAAAGAGAGTAGTGATCCTCAAACTTATTTGGACAAGTTAAGCAATTGTCTCATTCATTGTGTCCTACACGTCTTCACGGGAACAAAAAAGCTCCACAAATTGACCTTGAGTATAGAAAGAAACTTTCTCTATCGAAAATAATGCAATGTGGTCTCGGTTTGAGCCAATCAGAAGATTAGAAGACCAAGACTATTTAAGAACCCATGAAAAGGCAATGATTATAGACGGTTTGAGTACCTGCCACGTTCTTGAAACGACACTGCTAAGAGAGGACAAAAGTGACAGAGTTTTTTTCAAAGTCGAAATCGTGATCTGATCTGCGTTCATTAGTGCTCCAGCGCTAGAAGACTAGACACTTAAATAAAGTTCCTTTCCTTTCCTTAATTCGCCCCCTCCCACGGTCTTAACCTTACCAAGTAGGAAACGCAAACACTCTTGAACAGTGAGCATGATGAACTTTATTTAAGGGTTTAGTGAACTTGACGCTGGAGCACTAATTGGGGACATTGTACAGAAATCTAATCTAATCAAGTCAAAGATTGGTTATTGAGGAGAGGGGAAAACCGGACTACCCGGAGAAAAAATATCGCGAAGAAGAGTAGAGAACCAACAAACGTAACCGACATGGGACGCCAAGTCTGGGAATCGAGCCTTGGCCACATTGGTGGGAGGTGCTTGCTCTCACCCATGTACCATCACTGCTCCTTGCAGTTTCACCACAATTTACTGCACTTACCTTCACAAAAAGAGCTGTCATTCTCTCAGACGTGTTGTAATATCTGGAGTAACTGTTTATCATTCGAATGGCATTTATCAATCCAGGTATGCCATCCATCATTCCAATCTTAAAACGAAAAGAAGTATGATGAGTCGCAACCACAACTTCAGTTTTAACTTTTTTGCAAGAAAGATTTTGTCGTTGAACTCGCATTGACAAAGCTTCTCGGAGCTTAACTGTTAGAAACTTGTCCCCGGGGCTTTTCTGTACTTTTACTTGAATATGCGAAAGCGAATTATACGTATAGCTGGTACCAGCATTCTTTCCCTTTCTTAGTTACACCGTATGAAGTCAAGAGCAATTTTCAGGCCGTGCAAAATTCTTATGAAGATGAATCTTTGAAGTAACATTTTTAAATGAATATAAGACAACACTTTTGGTCAAAGAGCGCATGCGCATCGAGTGCCAGTCCTCAACTGCGCGTTTCATGAAAAAAAGGAAAAGAAATGAAGCAGTGATTTTTCCATCCGAACGGATCCATATTATCATAGTTCATAATCTGTAGCATGTGATTGCTGTTTGCGCAAAATTAAGAAAATGTTTAATAAAAATTATCAAAATGAGGCTTAATGACGTAATAAATTCACTAAAAAATAAATTCTCTTTAAATCCATGCTGCAGATTTTACATTAGAGCGTTTTTGCACTGTTGAAATGTTTTTAAGTTTTTAGACTGTTTGTTTTTTGGCCACGTGACTCACCAAATATTGTTGTGATTTCAACCAGAGGGAGAAGTCTTCAAAAATACGCACTTGGCCAAAAAGGACAATCGTGGAGTTAAAGGGAAAGGAGAAACTACCATTTGAAGTCCCCCATGCCAACGGTTTTGTAGTTGACAATCTCCCTCTTAAAGTCCCTAAGACGTGCTAAAATGCGTGCGGCACGTGTAACACGGTTATAACATTCCTATTTTAACCAATGATATTGTTGTTTTGTGGCGTTCTCACTAACGACCGCGTCGTAGTAAAACTGGAGCGCGTCGGGACGTACATGATCTGCACTCATACCACTCCACTTTGCAGCAGACAACGACACACACAAAACAAGGGTCAACAGTATTGAAAAAACAAGAACATGTGCATTACTCACTGGATCACTGTTGTAGAGTGGTTCACAGAATTTCTCTAGTGTATATAGAAATTTGACATTATCTTTAGCTTCATTAGCATAATCCGTTATTCTGCTATCAATCTCTCGCCAAGTCTGAGAATAAATAGAGCGACAGTCAGACACTTCAAGGAAAAGGATTAAATTACGTATTTCACACCCATTATTTCACCAAGGTGCGCGTAAATAAATTTGGCACATTGGTAAGACATCAATCAACACTGTTAGCCAATCCAGTGTCAAATGATGGAGACCAATGTTGGCACACCTTGCAGTTTTTGAGACCGAAAAGCTGTATCTCAGGCTAAATTTCAAGATGCAGTTTTCCATACTAGTGTTTACTGAGTGTTTCTTGAAATAGTCGGATATCGATTTTTTTTTTTTACTTTGCCGCAAGTAAAAACTAGCCCTCAGAAAAAGAAAATTTTCAACCCATCGTGCAGCTCCCTTTACCTCCTTATACAGCCTTTGTAAGGCCCGAAAGAACTTAAGGCCTAACATCTGCTTCCAGGTCTTTTTAGGAGTTCAACCCGGTAAAAACGTCTTTTCTACTGACACGACTCCTTTTTTCCTGCAGAAACCATTACCGGTGTAAGAGCATATCTTTAAAGGGGCAAGGACGTCTTATTGCTTTCGATGGATCTAACCTGACTGGCAGAAATCAGTTATTCTATCCGTGCAAAAAACACGTTTTGCAGGAAGAGCCATTCATAGAGGATTTTTGGCCATTGCTTTAAAACTACATGTAAGTGTGATAACTTGAAAAAAATTAAGTTGTGGTTCGATCCATTCCCATCTTTGCCGTCCTTAACAAGAGAAGACCGATCTCGTGTCTTATTTTCAATTGTAAATAGTGTGGCATTATTAACCCCTCGAGAGCCTTCTAGAACAGAATAAAAAAGAAAACAAACCCTCAGTAGTTTAGATTTCGCAGCATGGAGTACACCAACCACAGCTTTGCATTCCGGTCCTTTGACCTGATCCAAGAGCGAATTAAATTTCGCCATTCTTTTCTTCCAGTGATCAAGCTCTGCTTTGGGGCCAACATCATCGGCTTCTTTTCGCATTTGCTCACTCTCTGCTAAAACCTAGGACCAGAGATACGGAACGCATGGATTAAGAAGATTCGGATCGTCGGAAAAGGTATACAAGTGAGATTAGTCGATTGATCATGAAGGGGTAGTTAACCAAATGACGTTGGCTTGGGTTTTAAGAGCGCAATATACAGTTTCTGACGTTTCAAAGTACGTTTAAGTACACTGTATAACAGAAAACGCACAATATGCGGCCCTTCTATTAATGATTGTTATTATTCATTTGTTCAGATTCTAACTCAAATCGTAGACCAGAGACCTAGACCACAATACGAAAGTCGATGTAACATCTGCCACCTGACCCGTCGTTAATGTTCTGCCAAAAGCTGTGCTCCCTTAAGTTTCACGCAGGCGATGGAGGAAGTTGGAATGGGCTTTTCTGTGTAGTTGTTAAGGAGGCTCGGGTAGTTTCATTAATTTCAACAAAATGTACTTGGTCTAGTTAGAAGGTTTGAATCTACCCAACTGTTTCACATAAAGGCAAAGTTACAGTGCCATGTGAAACACCAACAATTCCTTCACAAGGTGAACTCACTGATGTGAGGTAATAGGTTACCAAAGAAACGAAAGAGCCATCTAAAATACCCTATATTTTGTCTTTAAATGCCTTCGCAATTGGGAAATTTTAAGGTGGCTCTGAATCCGCTCCACAGACAGATTTATCTTAGTTTTCCAATTACATTCCAGCAATAAAAAATGGGGGTCACCGAGTTCGTTTTTGAAATATAAGCCTTAAAGACAAAATAAAGGGCATCTCTACATGGCTCTTTTGTTGCCGTGGTAACCTATAACGTCACATCGATGAGTGAATCGTGTCAAGCAATTAATGATGTTTCAAATGGCAGTTACTTGAAACAGTGGGCTCCTAGTGCTGTAGAGTTAATTCTTCTAATAAGACATTCCCTCCAAATTGTTGAAACGGTTTGAGCCACCAGCGATCACAACCTGCTCATCTAGCTGTAGCCTGAGTTACACAGAGTTTATACACAATCCCCTCCCTCCCTCCCTCCCATCCTCCATCATGTCTATGTCTAGTAACCCAGGAAACTTATGAGCACCCACTTTCATACACATGCAAGAAAAATTGGTGGTTTTTAGAAAGGGCTCTCTTTCTGGAAGCACAAAAGGTAAAAGATCTTCACCTGCTCAATCTGTTTGACCCAAGCTGTGACCACGTCCTCAATTTGTTCCAGTGTCTCTGAGGAACTTGCTGCAGCTATGTAATCATTTGGCGAGGAAATCCGAGTCAAATCAATGGTGTCACATTCCTTAAGAGTAACGGCATCATTCAAACTTGCTTGTGCACTGCACAGTATACCTGAAAACGAAATTACAAATCATTTTCTGCGAATGGATAGTCTGGCCAACGTTTTTAAAGAAAGGGCACACATTAATCGTCATCCACTATCATCCACAAGGCCAAAAAGATTTCAAGATTAACGATTATGACTCTGGCTTAAGAAATAACAACAGCGAACTCAAAATAGGACGCCGGAAAACTTCGTCTTCACCCATCGTGTTTGCTGCGAAATTACCGAGGTAGGACAAAAACGCAACCGAGGAAAAAAAGAAAGCAACCGCGAGCCGCCGTCTAATTATCTGCGACAACGAGAGAATGGCAAAGAGTTTTTGCGGCATTGTTCGTTTTTAAAATCACTTTCACCATTATAAACATGCCGCCATAATCAATCTGCGATTTAACCTAGGCGGAACCGCGGCCAATTGACGATCGGAGTGAAAAAAACAAAAAGTCAAAAGAAGTAAAAAAAAAACCAGTTTCAAGCCGCAAAAAGAGTCAAGTTACAGGGAACAGAAATGAGTAAAGGGTTCGTGTTGACGTAATTTCCTTCCACGCGGACAGAAAGCCTGTCCTGTGGAAGAGTCTCACGTTTAACCCTTACGGGTCTCAAAGACACAGGTCAGTGCACAGGTTAGTAAGATATAGATAAATAGTTTAATAAACAACACCAAAAGTGTCGCCTAGCTACAAAAGTGTTGTTTCAGGTCTGGGAGAAACGTTTGGCTTAGTTGTCCATCAGTGGAGAAGGGAGTTGTAGTCTTGACCTGTGGAACGTGACCTGTGTTTCTATTAGACACGCCTTTTTTACTCTGGGGTTGAGTTGAAACTGAAAAACTGTAGGAACAAAACTAACTTTTAATATATTTCAGATGAAAAATTATTTTAAAAAAAAGTTTTGCTACGTCATTACCTTCCTCAAGGGGATTGGCCTAAACAACTATCATACAAGTGATCACACGGGGAAAACTACAGGAATGTCATGATGTAAGCTGCCTATGACCCCAGACATCAGCTGGCATACATAGAGCTTTGGCTTCCTTACCAACAAAATTCTCCAGTTGATTCATGAAGCCTTGACGAACACTGGCACCATGTTTGTCTGATAGTTCACCCCAGCTAGAGCTCTTAGAAAGTGCGGGAATGTAAATATCAGCAAGCAGCCTTTCAACAGACTGAAGAACTCCAATCCCACGAGTGTCCAAAGAACCAAACGTTGTTTCCTGTATGAAAATGACCGAAGGGTCAACCTTTATCTGAATTGTTTCATTATCATAATTTTTTCCATAATTTTTTTTTACACTATTTATGTAGTTTGTTTGTTGTTAAGTTGTCTTTTTTGTAGCAAGGGTTGGGTCAGGTAATTTACCTAGTAGGGGACCTTGGGTCCTATTGTAATATTACCTGCCTTTGGGCGAATTCGTTAAATAAATAAAAATAAAATAAATAAATACCTTCATTTTTCCAGGTTCTCAGTTTAAGAAGAATGTTTTTCTTAGACTAGATCCCACACTAATGTTAATCACTGGTCGAACACAACAGGAATTTGTGCAGTGCAGCTACTCATTTTAGAGCAGTGTTTGGGAATAATTATTAACCTCATTTACTCCTCACAAGGAGCAAGTGTAGAAAGAGGGGCTATGTACATTTATCATCATAATGTTTTATTCACCTACATCTACATTTAATTATTCCAGCACTCGGCAAAGTCCCTTTTTGACTTGTGGCTGTTTCTGCTTACGTGGCCTCATACACTGGGAGTGCATTAGCCTTTTTAAAGACATCACTGCCAAGCCCGCCACTTCTGCTGGAGAACAGGACAGCCACAACACCAGGGACTTCATCCCCTACTCTTCTCGAATAATGACGTGTGGGTTCGTTAACGTCCCACAGGGAACTTATAAACTTATGATATTTCTGAGACAGGGCCTACGGTTTATAGTCCTTATCCGAGAAGACTTGAAAGTCTAACCATTTGCAAATGAAATTACAAAGGGAGCACTTTCTCCTCAGTTCTTTTAAGATCCTGAGTGTTGATCAGGCCAGGGTTTGAACCCGCAACCTCTCACATGATAGCCCGATGCTCAACCAACTGAGCCATCGGCGCATAGACACTTGTTGTAAAAAAGCAGAATTTCCCTCACAGAACAGAATCATTTGTTCAGAGACCATGCAAAGTGGTCTCACTATGGGGTTTGGAAACCAAGACAACTTTTCATGCACTGTGATACAAGTACAATGCTTTATAAACTTTGTCAACTGGTTGCCCGAGCCTAATCAACAAAGTACATGTACGACATGTGTAACCACTTAAATGTAAGATGTCGTTCAAAGTTTTTAGACAAGTAATTTAATTAATCACGACCATCCTGTTTAATGTGTTGGAGCCATGCAGTCATATCCACTATCACACCAAGAGTCCCTTCCTTGAACACCCAACCCCAGCAGGACCAGCTACTCAGATCTAGTGACACATGGAAATTATTCTTTTTCTTTAGTAGTCTGACTAGGTGCAAACTGTATTTATCACATGATTTTTCCATAGGTAACAATGTAATACTGCCCGTTCCTCAGCGTCTAGTACCGCCGCATCAGTTGAGGAATACATTTCCACATTTTTTGCCACATCTAAAGTGTGGTTTTTGGTGGTTTTTCATATCTGGCAAGACACAGTAGTATATAATTTACAGTTACACATAGTATCCAGTTTGTACGAATCCTTCTTAATACTATACATGTAGATGTTCTTTTGATGAGGTAATCTTTCTCAGATTCCGTTGCTCAGCAAGACTGACTGGCGTACTGCCAATTAACTACTGTACATGTAGCTTTTCACATTGAATCTCGAGTTAGTGGAGTCAGAATCAATCTGAATCCACACCGCTTATCAAACACTTTAGTACTTGTTTTCACGTACAAGCGATAATGATTATTTTAATTCTACAGGTAGAAGTGCTACGAAAACTAGTGAGGGGATACTACCCCTCATCGGTTGTTTCTCGATTTTAATTTTGCATTGTTTGCCCTGGGAAAATACACTTTGTGTTCCTGTGGGGATGAAAAGGCTAAATGGACTATATGCAATGGTATGTTTTGGTTAGTTTGTGGTTGGTTTGTCAATGGGGAGTACACTTCGTGTATTTGTGGGGTGAAGTGTTCCCATGCAGGTCACCCTTTGCCGCATGCACTCACTGTACTAAGGTTGTGTGCCTTCTGATCGCACACGGTTACCATAGAAATCAAGGGGCGAGACCCTAAATAGGTAAGGACCTCTCATGCGAGGGATTTGTAACCCTGGAAAGGATTGTGGCCTTGGGGATTGTAACACCTTGGCGAGAATTGTAACCTTGCATTGCCAACTTGTTGTCATGGCCTTGGGGATTGTAACCCCTTGGAGAGGATCGCAACCTCTCTTGCTGGAAAACTTAGTTATCATACCTTAACATGACCTGCTAATGGAGTGCTTCATCTCCTACCCCATTACCCCACAAACTGTTGTCTCTTACACTTGTTAGCATGGGTGGGGAACATAAATATTAGCTGTTACCTGATTGATATTAGCCAGAGTCAGTGCTTTTGATGGATTGATTCTGATAAAGAAAACACATGCTCCAGCCAGTTGCATGTCTCTTGTGTCTGTTATAAATACTTTTGCTTTTGTCTTGATGCTTGTAGACTGTGCTCCCCCAGGTCCAAGCCGCACATGTTCAACTAAAAACAATTACGTGTATAATAATATTACATACTGATCTTAGTAATTAAGACTAGTTCATGTACATTGTACTGCATTACTGATCTATGAACAAGAACGTCTATTATGGAATTAGTTAGTCCTTTCTTTCAAATCTTAACACAAAACGTATTTGAGCCACAGTACGTATTTGGAGCAACATTAACCACCTGGTTGACCATTGCTGTTATAATATCACTCCTTTCTTTTATTAATAGTCATAGGAACTACAAGATGTTACAAATCTATCGTTATTGTTTTCTACAGAAATTGACCTCTTGCATATTGTACTTTCTAGAATATTAGCCTAATATTGATTTAGCTAAAATTTTGATATCAAAGCACCTAAACCTAAGTATGAATCACACATGACAAGTTACAATTAAAGCACCTGACCCCAGTTGTGTTAAAAGTATCACTGGCAACATCATCATCATCATTCATTGCAGTAGAACTACCTATGATAATTGCCTTTCTCTCAAGCATGGTCCGTTACAAACAAGAATATTAATACTACTTATTAACCCATTGACACCTCAAATGCCTTAGGGTGGCCCCCACTGACAAGTAAAATTGTCTGGTGTTAGAGTAAAATCTGTTAAGCCTCAATCCCAGGGGTCAATTGGTTAATGGAGGGGGCATACAGCTGAACGTGTAGTTTTTGACTGCTTAACCCATTGATACCTGAAGTTACACCCTAGAATACCCCCAGTTACGTTGATGAGCAAAATCATCTGAGTTGGGCAGGAAGCAATGGGTCAAAAGGCACAATTCCATGACAAATTGATAGAATATCTCTGAGATTTTGGGCATACTTGTACTATACAAAAAAAAAATCATGAGCTAACCAGACTGACACAATTGGTTTGAAACACTGCATCCTCTTTCAACAAAAAAAAAAAAAAGGAAAAACAGTTCCAGTTGTCAATTTTTCAAATTCCCACCCCCTACCATTCCATTTCGTTTCCACCTCTGCTATCCCAAATTCAACAGTCCTTCTCTTCCAATTCCTATGTGATTTCTCCAGACTTTGATCCCTTTTCTGCCTCATCCCCATGCTTAAAATTGTTTTTATGTTTTATCTTTTTGCTAGGAATCACAGCCACTTCACTGGACAGAAATGGTATTAACCCTATTCCAGTCACTCACATTGCAATTACCCGCAGGACATTATACAAAACATGGACCCCAGGTCCATGAACCACCCCCATGAACTACCCCTCATTTTGGAAAGTTACAAGCAGAAAAAGCTTTCGACAAAACTAAAGATAGAAATGATCCCCACACTTACATGTAATTACCAGGACATTATCGTCTGTTACAGACACCTGAAGAATTCAGGTAGTGCTAACAGGATCCAGACCGTGATCTGTGATGTGAGCTATGAAGCCACTCAAGTAGGAGCAGGTCAATTTGTTGGACACATTATTTTGTTGCAGTGAAGGACTCGACGAATGAAATGTCAGTACTGTATATTTGAAGTGCTGGAATATAGACAAATTATGACCCTTTGAAGCCACCAAATAGGTGGTACATGTACACAGTTGGACTGTCTACAAGAGACACTGCTCAAATCAGTATCCCATAACTAGGACCGAACAACAGGCCTATATTCCTGTCACGGCATTCTTACAGGCCGCATTTATTTTTTGATTGAATTTCCTGCGAATGAGACTCCTGCAGGAGTTTGATATCCAATAACAAGAAACTAACTTGACATCATAGCACCACCGAACCAGAACTGTCTTCGTTTTTTGCAGAAAAGGTAGTCTAAAAATAGATCGGTCTCTAAACATGCCGTGACATTAGTATAGGAGTTGTCCACTCCTAGTCATTGGCTCCTGCTTAAATTGTCCACTTAGTCTAGATAAGTGCAAGGATCATTTCAATCTCTCTTTCGTCTAAAGATTTTTCTGCTTGTACACATACTGACTTTACAACGAGGGGTGGTCCGCAAGGGTAGTCCATGGACCGGGTCCATGAAGGGTCCATGGACCGAGTCCACAGGGGTGGTCAATGGGGTCCATATTTTGCATACATCCCACTTACCTGCATCTGGTATGCTATCAACTTCTTGGAAGTAAAATATGATCCTTGAGAGACCATCGGCCTTGAAAAAGTCCTCCATAGTTTCAATCTACATGTATGCAAAAGTATAGAAAAGATAAAAATGAACATTACCATGTGTTAACAGTAACTATAAAAATTACTACCTGTACTTATAATTCCATGTACTGAATGGTTGCACTTCAGTCTATGAATATCAGTTCCATCAGTAGGGCTAATGCTCACATGGTTCATATGGGATAGAAATCTACAGTAGCACTTCACGTTACACTACACTCTCTTCAGTTAATTCTGTTTAAAATATAAGTGCTACACGGCCAACGTTTGCATAAACGTAACCTTTCCTTGTACTTATGAATATCAGCCATTGCAATAATCCTATTGACTCCTGAAAAGCCCATTATTCTCTATCCTAGGAGTCAATGGGGGTGAATACATTGCAATTTACATTGTACAGTAAGGTGTACATAGCAGTTTTTCACAATAGGGTTACTGTTCCTTTGCATATAAAGGGTAGGGATGCACTCCATAATCTATTCAAACAAGTAATTCAAACTTAACATGGTCAAATCTATTCAAACAAGTAATTCAAACTTAACATGGTCATAGCTACTGCTGACAGGTCAGACTACCAGTTAGACTGCATTGGTAAAAATATTTGGTATCAACCTAGACTGCGAGCAGTCTCTCTTTTGCCTGAAAATCTGCCGAGAGAACATGATATGCAAAGGCCGAAGCTGTGAGCCACAGGTAGCGAGGGCATGCTACTCCCAGCTTTGCCCCTTGGATATCACGGTGGATTTTTGAGCAAAAGAGACTGCTCGCAGTCTAGGATCAACCAAATCTAAAGACAAATCAAGCTAGTGGTGACAGAACATCATCCACCAAATGGAATTTGAGAGGTGGCAAATGAATACAACTGGACCAGAGTCAGCTGGATAGTTAACACATAATCAAGCTAGTGGTGACAGAACATCATTGATTCCAGTACCACCAAATGGAATTTGAGAGCTGGCAAATGAACACAACTGGACCAGAGTCAGCTGGATAGTCAACACATACATTGTACAGTGTTAGACAAAACATGCAGTGTAAAATTTACACTGCATGTTTTGTCTAATGACTTTATAGTACTGTTGTTAAATCGGCTTTATGCATGACAATGTGCCTAATACCTGAGTGCCTTCCAGTAAAGACTCGGTTACTTCCTCATTTGTAAGTCCAAGGGTATTAGCCACTGTAGTAATCAGGTATTCATGTCGAAAATCTATCATAGACCTCTTTGCTTCCCGTTCTTCTCTGGCTTTTTGCTATAGTCAAAAAAAAAACATTAAGTATATTATTTTACTATACTTAATATTGTTTAAGCAATTAGACATTATCATAATATTATTTATAATGCCATCACAACTAAAAAGGAGCAATAATAACTGTCATAAGTTAGTATAATATTTACATTGTACTAGATGTGCCAATTGGAATGATACTACATGTATGTACATATTGGGTCAAAATTACGCTAAAAAATGTTAAGTGATGATTGTGGCATCCCTTAACAAACATGAGGGAACGTGCGTAGCGTAGTGGGTAACGCTCACGGACTGCACTCCAGCCCTCCGGGTTCGAATCCCAGCTTGTGCGCTCCAAAGTTCACTTAGCTTTCCATTCATTCGTGGTGGGTAAAATGAGTACATGTAACTGAGTATTACAGAGGACAAGTTGTGCATGCAATGTGTTAGGAGTGGCGCCCACCCCTGCCGTGAGTTGCGACAAATGTCATAAGTTACAGTAGAAGCTAATGAAAAAGGAGCCTTCGGGTTGCCTTTGACTTTGGTCCACCTCTGGTCTTGTCTTTCTTGTCTATTAACAAACATCCCCCTTGAAATGTCCCTCTTAAATCTACAGTACTCATCAACTGGACACATAGATAGTCAGGAACACTTTACATGTATTAATATTTAGTCATAAGTAACACAATTATAAATGATATTTTAGAATAAAATAGATGTTTTATGCTGGTAAGGAAATACTGGGCAGCGAATGGGAGGAGAGCGTGACTTCCCATCACGTGACTACCTTATTTGGCTCTTTTATTCATCCCACCATGCGAGATTTCTCGGTTTGACATTTCCAAAGCTCAACTTGTTCTGTTTTTTCTGTTCAGCAATTTAATCCCTCCCTTCCCCCAGTTTTGCTTTCTGCTTCTTTTGTATTTTATCTTACTTTTTTCCTTGTGAGCTTAAAGGTAACCTCTTTAATAGTTCTCCTTAATAAAATATGGGCAGGGAATTGCCGCCTGCAGCACCCCTTCAGTCTTGTGCTCAACCCCCATCAGGGAAGGGGCAAAAATATTGTTACTGTGCTGGACTGGGTTAACTTGGCCCCAGGACATTATGTCAGCCACTATAAATTTGCCCACCTTGCAATACAGGCATGAGGCACCCCCTCGGCTAGTTGCCGAGACCCCTCATCCAGTGGTCCATAGGGGCGGTGGGTATTATCCGCGCCTTGCCAGTACATTCCCTCCCCCTTATTTACGCCCAAGTTGTGTCTTTTGTCTTTTACTTCCCACCAAAGAATATTAGTTGTTGTCAAGATCTGGTTGACCCTAATATTGACTCAACAGGCCATTTTGCAAAATTTATCATCATTCAGAGTGCACCTCATAAATTACATGTACCTCTAATAATGAACATACAGTATAAATGAATGTGTACATTTTGGACGTACATGAGCAGACTACTATTTACACTGTACATTAAACAATGCCAATGTAACGTTATGTGGTAGTTTCAAAATAATTGATAAAATTGGTTAAAATCTCTTAAAAGATTTTTTTTATTCAACAAGGTTAGTCAATAATTATGTCATTAAAGACCAACTTGGAAAATTATTTTTATGAAGATAGTGATGGAAAAGGAACATTATCACTGAACTGGTTGAGCACAAAGATGGAGTGTATTCTTTTTCATATGCAACAAAGGTACTGTTTGAGACATGAGGGAATATTTGCAGCTGAATCAACAAGAAACACAAATCCATAAAAAGACAAACAACTTCTGAGTCACTTTGGTGATCATCAATAGATGATTAATGCCAGCTAGTGGAAGAAATAATTACTAAATTCTCATATTGTAGGAATGAGGAAAGCAGTATAATGAAGAAACAAAACAAGGATATAGATAATTTGCTCTTACATTCTAAAATAAAACTGCTTCGTAAAAAATTACCAAAGAACAGCATCTGTCTTGGAAGCCGAAGTGGTAACGGCATTGACTACGCATTTAACCTAAACATGCGGTATTAATTTAAGGCCCAGAAAAAACTACACAGCTTTTAATCAAGCCATTAGAGTGAAAAATTAAAAGTGGACTAAGAAAATCTCTAAAAGAGTTGCACATTCCTGCAGCACTATGGAACAACAACCGATGGCGTGACCAAAATGTTATAAGTTCTAGAGCTCAAGAAGTCGCCGAACTCATAACGCGATACATCAAATGACTAACCTGTTTTTCCTTGATCGATTCTCCAGGACCCAATGTCTGGAGCCTCGATGCCTTCTTCTGCTCTCGTTCTGCCGTGGAGGGCTTCTGCTGCTTACGAGATCGATGTCTGCTTCCCCGACCATGTTGAGCATTGGCAGTGGATGTGTGATGATCCGCCATCGAGTTTTTACAAAGAGTCAAACCTCCCCTCGAAATGGGTTTCTATGATCTTTTCTACGATGTTGTGATCATTCTTCAATCTTACCAAGGCCTTACATTCACAGGGATTATTTTT
>NC_090869.1:36635775-36638275 GCF_036669935.1 Montipora foliosa
AAAGTTTCACACCAGAACTGGTGCAAAGTTTCACAGCAAAAGCCATGGTCGTGTTTCGTCAGACAATCACCGCAAAAGTTTCACACCAGAACTGGTGCAAAGATTCACAGCAAAAGCCATGGTCGTGTGTCGTCAGACAATCACCGCAAAAGTTTCACACCAGAACTGGTGCAAAGTTTTACAGCAAAAGCCATGGTCGTGTGTCGTCAGACAATCACCGCAAAAGTTTCACACCAGAACTGGTGCAAAGTTTTACAGCAAAAGCCATGGTCGTGTGTCGTCAGACAATCACCGCAAAAGTTTCACACCAGAACTGGTGCAAAGTTTTACAGCAAAAGCCATGGTCGTGTTTCGTCAGACAATCACCGCAAAAGTCTCACACCAGAACTGGTGCAAAGTTTTACAGCAAAAGCCATGGTCGTGTGTCGTCAGACAATCACCGCAAAAGTCTCACACCAGAACTGGTGCAAAGTTTTACAGCAAAAGCTATGGTCGTGTGTCGTCAAACAATCACCGCAAAAGTTTCACACCAGAACTGGTGCAATGTTTCACAGCAAAAGCCATGGCCGTGTGTGGTCAGACAATCACCGCAAAAGTGTCACACCAGAGCTGGTGCAAAGTTTCACAGCAAAAGCCATGGTCTTATGTGGTCAGACAATCAACGCAAAAGTTTCACACCAGAACTGGTGCAAAGATTCACAGCAAAAGCCATGGTCGTGTTTCGTCAGACAATCACCGCAAAAGTTTCACACCAGAACTGGTGCAAAGTTTTACAGCAAAAACCATGGTCGTGTGTCGTCAGACAATCACCGCAAAAGTTTCACACCAGAACTGGTGCAAAGTTTTACAGCAAAAGCCATGGTCGTGTGTCGTCAGACAATCACCGCAAAAGTTTTACACCAGAACTGGTGCAAAGTTTTACAGCAAAAGCCATGGTCGTGTGTCGTCAGACAATCACCGCAAAAGTTTCACACCAGAACTGGTGCAAAGTTTTACAGCAAAAGCCATGGTCGTGTGTCGTCAGACAATCACCGCAAAAGTTTTACACCAGAACTGGTGCAAAGTTTTACAGCAAAAGCCATGGTCGTGTGTCGTCAGACAATCACCGCAAAAGTTTCACACCAGAACTGGTGCAAAGATTCACAGCAAAAGCCATGGTCGTACGTCTTGAGACAATCGTTGTCGTGGTCAGCCTTGGTCGTCTGTCATTCAGAGCAAATGCTTGCAACAAATCTCTTTTCAGAAAAAAGTACGTTAAGGGCCTGTCCACTAGCGGACAAATTTAGAATTTTCTTACAATTGACAAAACGAAAACCGACATTTGTTTCCTGTCAATTTTTGTTTGTAAGCTTACATCCCAACTAAAGACAGACTGTAAAGAAAATTTGTACTTTTGCAGTTGATTAAAATGAGCGATCTTTCTCTAAACCTTACTCTAAGAAAAAGAAATATCCCTCTACAACAGATTATTGACAAAAAAAACACTTCAATAGTTTGTCCAGTTTTTGCCCTTTGTCGGCAGTGTTTTTGAAAAAATTCTTCATCTGGAACTTTGTGAAGACGCGACTGACCATCCGCATTTGAGCGTTGGTGATGACAGAATCTTTGACGCTATTGCGAATAGGGCCAAAAAGGTAAAATAACGATCTTAGTTTCCTAACGTAACCAAAACCTTGAAAACATTGCTTGCGCTGCCCCAAATGGCCGGGAGATGTTGCATCAGTGCATTTTTTTTTAATTGAAAACGTTCTCTGGTTAAAAGTTTTTAAAAAACACTGAGCTTTCGATTGCCAGTCTGCAATCTTTAAAAAGTGAGGTGTAAAAAGCGAAGGTTAAAATATATATGTACAAAAAGGTCAGAAAATAACGAAGGAATATAAATAAAAAAATACTTGTGATGGAGAAAATAACAATAAAATTGAATATTGTCTTGGCAGCTGCTTAGAATTATTGTCTGCCTGGCTAGTAATTGCAGTGTGCCAGGATTCCAGCGTTTTTCTGAATTGCCTCTGTCGATGACGCATGCATTTTCAAAATCAATAGTGTGGCCTTCGAGCCACGCATGGCTGGCAACATTGGAACCACTTTTAACTTCGGTGTTTCGTATGTGTTCCTTTTTTCTAGTGTGTAAGCATCTACCCGTTTCTCCGAAGTAATTCCATATGCAGTCCGCACAGGGGATTTTATAGACAACGTTCGTTTGCCGATCTGATGGAGGTCTTGATTTGGGAGACGCAAATTCCTGTTGTTATTTATATTCGTTGGTTATTTTCTCACCTTTTTGTACATGTATATTTTTATCTTCGCTTTTTACACCTCACTTTTTAAAGATTGCAGACTGGCAATCGAAAGCTCAGCGTTTTAACCAGAGAACGTTTTCAATTTTTCAATTATGCCCCCTGATTACTCATCGATTTTTAATTTTTTTTTTAATTGTACGGTTAAGTCAGAAATCTGTGAAAGATCATATCCAGAGCGCTCGGACAATAAACAATCAGTG
>NC_090869.1:36643275-36648275 GCF_036669935.1 Montipora foliosa
CATCTGCAGTACTTTACCTCTAACAAACATCTAACGATGAGTTTCAGAAGGAAAGTGCTTTTAAGTAGCAACAATAAAAGCAAGATGACACACGCTTTTAAGTAGCATTTTTCATCTTAATTAATATTCACGAACAAATTTTGACCAGAAAAAAAGTCGGGACAATTAAAGTCCGAATAATCGATGTTTGACTGTGCATATATATGTATAAATTTAATAGGAACATTATTGCTTCATCATTGCGTTATCAACACAAACTGGTATGCAAAGAAACAAATAGTCCAGGTTGTGATTTAATTTCGTATAACTTTTTATCCAACTTTATCAGGAATAATGCTCAGTTTTTCTGTCATGCAATCGTCTTTTAGTTTTTCCGACTGATAAAAATCATTGCATTTTCAACAGGCAGCTCTACATATAACCGGCCCTAAGTCTGTCCTTGTAAGGAAAGAAAGATTAATGCAACAAGTACTTTGAAAAATTATTCTAACGAAAAACTAATAGTCTGAGTAAAATACTCTACTCTAATTACTCAAAAAAAATTAAATACTCTGTTTGTCACCGGTTTTTGTGTATTATTCCTGATAAAACTGAGATTATTTACGCCATTTTTTACCTGACTGTTTTATATTAGGTATCCAAACAATTTGTCCCCGATTTTGAAAAAAAATTGGTTTTATATTGGGTATCCGAACAATTTGTCCCCGATTTTGAAAAAAAATTGGTAGGCCTAAACTCCTGAACAATCACAGTTTCAATGATTACTGTCTAACTATCACATAACTCAGTAGATCGACCGAAGTAATGAACAATAACTAATGAACAATAAACAAGAGTTCCAGCAGGAGATTTAGTAGTCTTCGTTGAGCGATTCACATCCACAACCTAACAGTGTATTTGTAAGTTTCAAGGAGTCTCGGGAGAGCAATAGGCCTTTTGCAACGAACGATCACATGGTACAAAATCCGCCATGCTGGAGGGCAAGCTCATTATTATTCCCCCACTGGGACATTAAAACAAAATGACCTGAACCAGTCAAACTTGACTTGCCTTTGTTTTAATGTCCCAGTGGGGAAATAATAATGAGTTTGCCCTCCAGCATGGTAGATTTTGTACCATGTGATCGTTTGTTGCAAAAATCCTATTGAATCAAGATTTGGTATTTTTCTGCGCCAACATCATGCAGCAGTTCAGTTGGGTTTCAGGCACGAAATTCCATACTTTCGTATATCATCTATCTGATCTTCCACGATTAGGACTCACGATAAGAAGGACTGATTTACAATTAACATCGGACTCGGATCGAAGAAAATCGCAAAGATAATAAAGGAACAACCATGTAGCAAACAGACTTGCCAAATCCTGTTGCAGGTTTAACAAAACCATCATTACCGGTAACGACTGCATGAATAGCTTGCAGTTGTTCCGCCTTAGGCGCAAAGGTAAAGTGGCATTTCTTAGACGCGAAATCAATTGCCCCCAGAAACTTGGCGTTATAATTTCCTTTCACATTATCCCCATAAATCCAGTGTAAAAGCACTCGGACTAAACAATGCCCAAATAAGGAATCTTTTTTTTGCTAAGGCTTGGGTATGCGCTTGCGCACTAATCGGTCTCTCAATGACGTATCCATGTCCATATCCATAGCCCTCATATCCATAGGAACAACCGCGGCTTCAGCCTGGGACTGAATGCCAGGCCTCTCGAGAAGCTTTTTTGAACCCGTTTGCCCACCCCAGCAGTCGACATCGTTCAGCAAAAATCGAACGGATATTGAAGCAAATGTTGAAGCCCTTTGGCCGGGACTTTAGCCCATCGTCAGACCGAATGACGTAGGGCTAACGCTCGAAACGTCACCTATCGAATTTCTTTACGGTGGTCAAATTGCCATGTAATGTCAGCTCATGATGAACCCATTTCTGTTTTGAAACAACGACTACTTCTGCTCGGCGGTTGACAAATAGCAAAAGAAATTTGACGCCAATGTTTTTAAACAGTGAACACAATAAAGCTAGACACAACAAATCAAACAATCTGTCAAAAATCAACTTAATAAAGTTTTATTTGAGCTACTGAACATGAGTTGTGGCTTATCTGCATGCGGTGTGTTTAAGTACTGCAGCTTTGATAAGTCTTTTTATCGTTCATCTACAAATAATTACGTTATTTTCAAATTGAGAAGCTAACTTTTTCGCTAACTACACTTTGCAACAAATGCATGACCATTGACAAAAAATCCTGAAACATGCCAGTCTAGATCTGCACGTCCCATGGTCACAAAACTAATTTCAAGACAAGTTTCAATTGAAAAAATAAAAACTTATTGTCACTTTGCATAAAGTTACACTAGAGCACAGATACTAAATCCCCAAAACACATACTTTAACATCATGAAAAGGGTCGACCAACACTTAGATGGCCTGTGCAAACGCTAACAAAATAATGTTCGAAACAGCATCCAAAACTCGTTGTAGTGTGCAAATGTCCTGAACGATGCAAGTTGCACGAAAACTGGGCGATTGTTTCCGCCAAGAATGCATTAGCACATTAATAATCCTGGGCCAAAATCCGCAACAAGAACCGTTGAGAAGTTAACATTTTAGACTGGATACAGCACCCAAACCCCTTCTATCAAGAAACCGTTATTGTCTACGTCACAGGTCTGTGACACCACGTTTGCAACAGCAGGGAATTTCAGCCACAAGAAGCACCAGTGTGGACATTTTCTGTTAAAGTGAAATACAGTTAATGCGCTGCCCAAGCTTTTAAAATTCTTTTCACGTTTCTAAACGTTTTCCGCGAACCTGAAACGTTAAATGACCAAATAACAAGCTGCATGAAAAACTTGAACACACGGCGGCACGAGCGAATTTGTTTCTAAAGTTTCAACGCTGTTGCAACAAACTCAGTTCGTACACAGTTCCGCTAGTTTGTCGAATTGAAATATTGACGACAACGTTCTTAAAGGTGAATCTGCAATTTTACGTGTACGTTGACATAGTCCTCACAGATTTTAAAGTCCCCAGTGCAGGGGGGGGGGGGGGGGGGGGGTTTTTGTTGGGGGGGGGGGCACCACTAAGGAATGGCGTAACTGACTGGTGGCCTTTTCTTTTTTTTTAGCAGAATACCAGTTGTATTAGAAAGCCTCAGGTCATCTCAGAGGGGTGCGCACCCTCTGCAGTGACTGGGGAAGGAAGGGGTTAAAGAGCGAGCTTAAATACGGAGAACCGGCAAAACGACAATAAAAATGGCGCAAAACTGAGAGAACATCAACATCATTTTTTGTGGCGGATATCTGCTCCAGTCGTCGATCCCTACATGAAATGGGGCCACTCAGCCTTAAACAACCCGGGACCAACACTTAACACAGGAAAAAGTTGGTTCCTGTGGGTGCACAAGACATCCAGGAAGTACAGACGGTGTGCAGGTCACGACAACATATTGCACGGAACGATGATTGGAAGCTATTGTCTGAGAATTTTGCATGCTTTTGCATCAGCCTTCTTACATCAGAAGAAAGAAATATACCCAGCAATGAAGTGCTCTCGGTTTTCTACATGAAACCTATTACAAATCCATTTAATATATCAGATACAGGCAAAGCAAAGCATTCGGCGTTTATCAGTCTTGAAATCGGCAAAAAGCAAAAATAGCGTTGACGTCACAATCAGTCGTACATGCGTGGTTGCCACAGTGACTTCATCGGGACTCTAACGAGTACATTTTGTTCAAAAATAGTATTGCTCTCGTCCAATCAGAATCGCGTAATTTCGTTGAGTGTAAAATAAAACAATACTATCATAATATTCTGCATGCACGAACCACAAATAACCTAGAAGCAACTCAAGAAAGTGAATTAACGGAGAGTTTAAGAAATGACGACGGACACAAACAATAAAAGTGAGCTTACGCTAGAACAACGACGACGACGACGACGACGACGACGGCTACGAGAACGCCACAAAACAAAAGCTCTGCACGCCCTGCACGTACGTTTTTCAATTTTCTCTCTAAAGATCCACACCATTCTCACAAATAATTTTTTTCAAAGAAGTTTTCGACACACCTTCCATGCCGAACGACTTGACAATCTCAAATTTACTACAATAACGGGAAATAATTCTCGTAGCTGTCGTCGTCGTCCTTGCGTAAAGCTCCATAATATCATCATTGGTTAACAGAGGAAAAAATAATCGTGTTGCACGTGCGGCACGCATTTTACTACAAATTTTATGCCGTGCTCCATATAGAGCGTTTTCACATGACGTCACAGCCGCCATGTTGGTGTTCCAAAACAAAGAAATGGCGGCCATGATGGTGTACCATACAAATCCTCCGGGAATTAAACTCTATTTTTATGGAAATACTTTCTTTTCTTTCAGAAATCCAACATTGGCGCTGGTCACGTGAGCGAAAACGCTCTATAACAACAACGTGAAATTACCAAATTTGAGGTTTCGACAACAACGTCAGCATACAAATAAAATGTTTACTCTGAAACCGCTCGTACTAATTTATTTTTTAGAATACTTCGCCCACATCGTGCGACGTGAACGAGACGGAATTATCGCGAAAGATTTGCGATAGGGCAAAGTTGTATTTTGAGGTGACGATTTGGTTAAAGTCGTCGTCGTAGATCTTAAAGTCCCTGATATGCTAATGACAACAAGCGAAGAAGAGATAATCAAGATTCTATTCGATCTAGTTTGAGTGAAAATCCGCGAAGCCGGACCCTAGAATAAACTCTCAGGATATCCTGGAATAAATCTCATTGAAAACAGTTAAACACAAACATTAAACCTGCTTGACAGGACCCTGGCCATTGAATGGAAAACCCGCTGTGGTGAAAAATGGCTTGAGACATCAAAAAGACTATGCTTTCGCTGAAGTAGAAAGATTCTGCATGCAAAACAAACACTCTGAGACTTTTTTGGAAGGAGGGAAAGAGGAAACCTTCTAGAAAAAAAAGGACAACGTCATCTGGGTCACTGGTAAACAGT
>NC_090869.1:36653275-36668275 GCF_036669935.1 Montipora foliosa
ATCTAAAGCCAAGTGCCAGCTAAATTCTTTATAAATTCATAATTAGCAAAATAAAATCTGTATCTTCAAGCCTACATGTATGCGTGATTTTCTTTTTATTATATAGGCAGTAGTGTTTTACATCCCATTTTTCTTTCTAACACCGAGCACAAACTTTATCACAAATTCTTGCAGCTCAGCAACAGGAATTTCTTCAATTTTCACATTTCTTCTTCACTGGCAAGGAACGCCTTGAATAATTTTCAGTTGTATGAAGTTTTATTCTTCATGTTAGCACTTTCTTGTTTCTCAGAGAAGGATTTTACACCAGCTTCAAAGAACTTCATGAATCTATCACTCACCATTTTTCACTGACTGTTTGCACAAACAACCATGCAAATATGGAAAATATGCCACTCTGGTCTGTGATACATACAAGAATGTACGTGTAGTTTCATATGAATTTTATGAGTGGTGTATTTTCCAGTAAAACACTCTTGTCTATAATTATAATAAATGAGAATATTGTGCAAGTAGCAAAGCATTATCATGAGCCTTAAAGCACACAGGACATTCAATTAAAATGCAAATCTATGAACAGCTGTACAAAATAAATATTATAATTTTATTATGTAAATGTCACTTTGCCTATATATAGTGACAGTCTCCAGCATCTCTTTTTTGAGCCTCTCACAGCCTCTTTATTTTTTATTAGACTCTGTTTATTTCATCCTGGACAATCTTATTGCATGTACATGTATGTTCAATGCAACATAAATTTGCTGCTAATTATGTTTGTACATGTAATTGAAATAAATAGGCTGAATGATGGAATTTAAAAATTCCCCCTTCATTTGGATTCACCATCATGTAACCAACAATAACAATTTAATATTCTCCCACTACCTGCATGTACAGTCATGTAGAAAATTATGATAAAATTCCTGCCATCTGGATAATTATGAAAATTTATTGATCAATGGGCAATCATGGAGCTGGCAAGGTAAAACAGCTGTCATTGTTTTCTTGATATTGTTGTTCCTCCACGCCTTTCAGTCTCTTTACTTAAGTGAAAAAAACTCTGTTTGCATTCATTTATCGCCAATTCCCTCCGCCTTTACCCAAGTGAAAGCCCAGAAAAAGCCTGAGGTAGGAGCTCATCACAAGTACAGAATGTGCTATTATACAATGTATACTGTTCCTCTGTTCCATGTTTAAGTATTCCGGTGTTTTGAATAGTGTTTAAGTACATGTACTCTGCCGTTCCACCATTATATGATTAGAGCGTTCCTCACAAATCATTGGCAAGCTTCACTTCTAGACTGTTTGTTTCCCAGTATTTTTGCAAAGTAATCAACCTCAAACTTGCCAGTTGAATTAAATTATAACTACTCAAAAAAATTTCTGAAACACTGAAGGAACAAGAACAGATTTAGAACATCGACATGCGAATTCCTTGTGGTGAGAATCAATTCAGTGATTGCTTGATGTCAAAAGGTTTTATTCAAAGATAAGTGCTACAGTATTAACCCTTTGACGCCCAAACCGGCCAGACTTCTTACTCTGTCCAAGGCCAGACGATTTTACTCGTCAATGGGGAACCCCTGGGAGTCAATAGGATAAAATTTAAATGAGAACGCATTGTGATCTTTTGTTATCAAGTTGTCAGCAGAAGGCAATTACCAGCCTTTTTTTTTTTGCTGTTTTCACGGGCAAAAGATCTAAAAAAAAGATTCTAATTGTTTTTAAACTAATTTTATATTTTGCGGTACAACAGTTCTTGAACTCCCATATGGTACATAATGGGAACGCAATCTGTATTAACTATAGGAATGCATTCTAAATGGAACACATTCTTTTTCTGAACGCGTTCCTCTTCATCATTTTGGCGTTCCTTTGACGTTCTCGTAGTGTTCCATTTTGCATTCTATTGGCGTTCCATGAACGCGTTCTCTATTAGGTTACTTCTGTCCGGTACTGTAGCTTCAACGACTGTTCCCAAGTAAACATCGTCTGATAGATAATTATAATTATAATTATAATTATTACAATTATTATTATTCACCAGTTACCTTCCCCATAAATTTCAGTACAGAAATCTCAATAGAAGCCCTTTTGCTCTTCTTTCAGCCCTGCCACAACAACCAAGAGCCTGTATCGCATGGCCATTAATTAAGTACATTTTGTTTACTGCCCGGTATGACAGATATAATTACATGTATTTTGGCAATGAATTCCTGTGCTTTGCAATCATCTAGACGCCTTGTGCTTTCACAAAGGCAAAAAAAAAACTTCTCCCAAATGGTTATGAATAAGAGGCTTCACAAAAAGTCACGACTACATGTATAATAAAGTTAGTACCGACTTCAACACTGAAGCCGTAGTTGTTCAAAAAAACTAAAATGAATGCCCTAAATGTTGATTTACAATCAAACAGCACTTTCAGTTTCAGATGCAGCGCAAAGTATGCAGTTAATTTAAACAAACTTAGGTGAAACAAACATTATTTTAAGCATTGATTAACGAGCAACGCCACATACAGACAAAGTGGACTTGAGCTTAAATTAAGCTTACTATAATTTACTCACTTTTAACTAATAAATCGAAAGTTACATGTAACTCTTTCTCAGACGTTATAATGATTTATGACACCTTCCAACACTTTACTTACTCTAGGAGGTCCAATAATTGTCCCATTCCAGTACGTTAAAGTCATGTCATCGTCATTTTCTAAACCCCAGCTAACTGTTCCTTCACCGCCTTTCTGTCCTTCTTCCAGCTCTTCAAGCAAGCGAAAATTGCGAGGCACGACTACAAGATTAATCAAAGTGAGAAATATAACTTGCGGGTGACAGTATAAAGAATTATGAGAAGCCAACCAGATGACAGAGCACATCGTACAAAGCGGAGAAGAGCTCGAATTGGCGTTAACTTTTTCCTTACCGACGCCCGCCATCTTGGATTCTTACCACGCCGAATGGAAAGCAATGATAAGGGCTTGAGACGAGCTAAGTTCCGGCATTAGTCGATTATTATTCGGGTCAAAGTCGCGTCTTACGAACCAGCTCGATCTATACATGGTCGTCAAAGTTTCGAGGCTTGAACACATTTATCAAATTTTGGGGCGTTTTCCATTCACCAGAAAATCTCCGAACTTTCAGTGGAAATTTCCATCGGGTGAAAAATGTGTTCCATGAAACGCAAGTCCGTACACAGCCCGGCCAGTGCGATTTTGCGCGCCAAAATTCCAAATATGGCCGTGAATAGCCCGGAATTGGTAGGACAAATGGAACACATTTTCCTTACGAAAGTTTCCAACGGGAAAACAGAACTACCTATTCAGAAAGGAGCAATTACAGAATACAGGGCCACATTCGAGATCTGTGGAAGTAATGGCTCGTGGCTCTGAATTCTGAAGTTTAGCCTTTGGAAATTCCGGTTCGTTTGTAAAAATGGAACAAGACTTTTTTGTTCGTTCCTCTAGAAAATTTCCGGGAAAAAAGGAATGAATGGAGAGAGAAATAAAGTTTCCGGAATTCTTTTGTAAATGATAAACAACCTTGGTCTATAAACGTGAATTTTTATTTATTTATTTATTTATTACAGTTTAATGACAATAAACAACATCATCATAAGGATAGTCTACAAAAGAGTCATAGACCCCATACAAAGGCAGACCACCTAACAAAAAAAAAATATATATATTAAATAAGAAAATGAATAAATAAAGAACTATTGTTAAAACTAGGATTATATAAAAAATTAAAGATCTAGTCATATCTAGATAGCAAGAAGTCTCTTGCACCCTTCTTAAAATTAGAAATGTTAGATGCCTGACGTACTTTCAATGGTAATGCATTCCACATGTCCACGATCCTATTAAAGAAACTGCTTTTAAAAGTAGTAGTTCTAGCGAAGTTCTTCTTGAGTGTAAGTTCATCCCTTCCCCTAAGGTGGTACCTATCAGAATCAGTATAAAATTGAATATATGTAGATATGCCTATACTTATATACCCGTTAAGAACTTTATACAAGAATAAAACATCAAACAAAAAGCGTCTGTCCTCCAAAGACAACAAATTCAATCGTTTTCTGCGCGTATCGTAGTCATCATCTGTCTTCAGAATAAACTTAGTGGCTCTCCTCTGAATTTTCTCTAACTTATTGATATTCCTAGCAGTTTGAGGTGACCATACGACAGTACAGTACTCAACTTGGGATCTTACCAATGCACAGAACAATGTTCTCAGGGTAGTGATATCCTTCATACCCTTACATGTCCTTTTGACAAGCCCGAGGATCTTGTTAGCTTTACTCGTTATTTTATCAACGTGAGCATTCCAGGACAACTTGCTACTGGTAGTTATGCCAAGGTCAGAAAATTCAAAAGTTTCCTCTAGGGTGTGATTGTTTATTTGCACGTGAGAATGAAAAGGTGTTTTCTTCTTCGGGATACGCATCAGCTTACATTTTTTTATATTGAAGTCCATTAGATTTTGTTGGCTCCATAAATACAAGTTATCCAGATCTGATTGAAACAATGGGTAGTCAGATGGGCAAGTTATCACTCTAGATGTTTTGCAGTCATCTGCATACAAAGCAATTGTGTTTCCAGGCATAACTACCTCCGGTAAATTACTAATGAATATCACAAAAAAAAGTGGCCTAAGCAATGAACCCTGACGTACTCCAGATGGAATAACAACTTGAGCTTTTTCCATCTATGACCACCCTCTGCTCTCTATTGGATAGGTAGTCTTTACACCAATTCAACAGAGTTCCAGAGATGCCAAAATTACACAGTTTCTGCAAAAGTATGTCGTGTGACACTCTGTCAAAAGCCTTAGCAAAATCCAAGAACACGACATCCACCTGTAATCGATCATCTAAGGCCTTAGACCAGTGATGATGTGATAAAACAAGCTGGGTTACACAGGAACGACCCCTCACAAATCCATGTTGCCAGTCAGATCGGTAGGGAGCCACATGAGAATATATGGCGTTATGTACAATCTTCTCCTGACATTTACTTGGGATGGATAACAGAGAGATGGATCGATAATTCTCAACTACATCCTTTGCATCAGATTTAAACACTGGAGTGACGTTGGCCTTTTTCCACAAAGAGGGAACTCTGCTAGATCCAAAAGACAGGTTAAATAATAAAGTTAATGAATATGATAACTCCTCTGCACACTCCTTCATTGTGAGATGTTGAAATTTCCATCAGCTGGTCAGGATTAACCACACCGCTATGCAGTCCCACAGAGTCATATGTTTTTGCAGAAAAAACAGTGCTAAAAAACTCATTAAACAAGGAGGCTTTCTCAGAGGGATCCTTTGCGGACATTGCCTTACTTCTGTATGTAATAACCTCAGGCGATCTTTTTGTCTTGTCTCTTTTTGTCCAAAATTCTTTTGGATTGGTCTTCAACTTGTCAGACAGGGACTTCAAATACTGACTATACTTGAATGAGATTAGCCTCTTAGTCTCTTTTCTCAAAGTCAGTCGCTTCCATAAGACTTTTTTTTTCCTTACTAACTTTAAAACATCTTTGTCTATCCAAGGTGGTCTTTATTCATGTTTAAGCTCCATCTTAGGAATATGCATGTCAACTGCAGCAAGTACAAGATCTTGAAAAATAGTTGCACTCGAGTCAATGTCATCACATGATATGATGGAATCCCAAGGAATGTATGAAAGGACATCCCTTAGACCATTAAGATCAGCTTTGTCATAACAATAGACAGTCCTAGGACAATTTTTTGGCCTTTCAAAGTTTGTCTTCATGGAAAAACAAACTGGAAAGTGGTCGGAGTCAAAGCCATTTTGGAACACAGTAGTTCCCTCAATTAGTGCTTCGTGATTTGTCAAGACAAGATCCAGGATACTACCAGGTAACGAAGTATTCGTGGCATTGGGACGAGTAATCTGACTCGTCATAAGTAGTAATCTGACTTGTCATAAATGGACGCGTGACTATATTCTGTGTTTCTAATCCATTGCAAAGTCGAAGTGCATAATTCGCCACGTTGGAAACGAGCAGGGTAGAAGCATAGAGTTTGTTTGGGTCGAAAAATAAAGCCAACCACTGAAAGATCACCCAGGCATTAGTCAGAATATGAACTTTAGCAAAATTGCAAAAAGGGCGGGGTGGGAGTCTAGAATATTGCTTTGCATGGAAACCATACAAAGCTCTCCAAAATCACATCTTTTCAAACTTGTATCACAAAAATACTGACTTTTGGTGAACTTACGAACTTTTCGCTGCGTGATCTTTCAGGTGTCATGCTTTCCCTTTAGATCATGGCTAATTTACCAATGTTGTTATTCCTTTTTTCGCCATCAAAGTACGTTGCTAGCATTAATACGAGATCTACTTGAACAACTTTAAAGTAAACGGCTAAACGAACAAAAGGAACCATGATGCATCAATACTAGTTTTATAAGAATCACGGCACACAACTCATGCAACCCGCACTGAGATTACAACCGATATACTCATTTCTTGATTCTGAAGTATTTATTAAATATTTATTGAGTTTGAGTGCTATTACAAGAATGAAATTGATAAAGATGATTTACACGAAATGGATAGTAATGATATAGAATAAGCCGTGTACAGTGTAGAGTTCAGTTACAGAGAGCAGAAAATCGCGTATAAAGAGCTAGGAATGCGAGGTCAGTGAAAGCGTTGTGACAAGCAAAAAGTAAGTGTAGTGAAAAAAAAAAATGCTACTGCTTTTTTTGAATATTGTTTACTTTATTTTCCGTAACCCTCATGACTGGGGTTAAGAGAGTTTTGTTGCAGCTGTTAAGTGTGTTCTAATTTTTAGATATGACCAACTAAAAGAATCAGTTTAGCCATTGAACAACTCTGGATGATCTAACATGTCTGAGTATAAAGTTCAATTGTAAATTCGAGTTTCAAATTTGCAATAGTTATGGCACGATTTCAGGTGTAGCCATATACATCTTTCCCCGGTGATATCGGGTACAAATAAAGTTCTTCAAGTTTTTAATCAAATGTTTTGATTTTTCAGCAAACGGAGTATCAGTTTATAATTGAGTGTTGGAAAACCAAAACCAAACGATACTTTATTGCCCGTCAGAAACCGCACAGACAATCCAGTCAACCAGGAGGGATCGGAGGGATCAGCCATTTTGATCTCCATTATTTCACATAATTATTATGAGATACCCAGGGGGAAAATATGCATTAATTTGCCGCCTGAGAATCCCATAATGTCTTTCGAAACAATAGTAACGAAAATGGCCGCCGTATCTGCAACAAGACGCCTATAAGGGCGTATCCATGGGATGCACAAACATTTAACAAAAATTGCCCAGTTACAGTGAACTACAACTACGGGTAAAAAAGGCGAGGGATTACCAGAAAAATAAATCTGTAATGTAACTAGAAGTTGTTTGTTATAAAAACAGAGATAGAAGTTATCTCATATTATTAATTCTACCAAATTTGGATATGTAAAGAACGAAGCTCTATTAGGGGTTATCAGAATAAGGGATATTTAGGCAAACAATTTGGGGGGTACGGGATATTTTGGGGAAAATTAACGAGATACGGGATATTTCAAAAAATAGGCACGCACTGCGTACGTGTGAGGGTAGTGCAGTAACTTGACACAGTGGGTTTTTTTTCCATAACTGAGCTGCGTTTTGTTTTCAGGAGATTCAAGTTGCCTTTGCGTAATATGTAGCTCTAATGATACACGATATTGTTTTGGTATCATCATCATTTTAGTGCCATGCATGGTAGATGTCTTTGGGAAATACCCCCTGAGCAGACATGGTGTTCAGTAAAATACTTAACCCAGAAAGATAGAAGAAAATAAAAGGGAATCGAGTAACATTGACTTCGAGGCTGACATAAGTTCCCTTCAACTTCTTTTTTACAGCAAGTTTAGCGTGTACTCTGATCGTCGAACAAATTTCCTCGAAAAAAGTTTATTGAAGTTAAGCCCTGCCCGGCGGGGTTAGTATCGGGATGGGAGATCTCAAAATATACGACTTGACGTAAGAAACATAAGACCGACAAGAAACTATTTCGAAAAAATAAATAGTGTTTCGTTCCAGAAAGGTAAAGGCCGGAAAAAATGATAAGTTTCCGTCTTTCTCACTGCGTTCGTACGAAGCAAAATAATTTTCCTTCTCCAGTATGCTGACGCATAAAACGCACTACAACAAGGTAAAGGCAGGCAGAGTGCAAACACTTGCCCGGCGGGAGTTTTAATGGCATCTAAGATGTGAATTACAATGAAGTATTGAAGAAAGGGATAAATACAAGAAAAAACGCGCTAAAGAATAAAGTCAGGCAGAGTGCGAACACTTTCCTGAAGTACAACCAAACTTTACAATATATGTGACAAAAAATTATGTAAGCTTATTTCTATACTTAAAAAAGCATACAAGGATGAAAAAGAAAATAAATTTACAAAATTAGCGTAAAGAAAAGACTGTCCATGAAAACTGAAAAAACACTGTCAGAAAACTAAGATCCAGATATAGATAACAGATACAGGTTGTACTAGACTAGCAAAATATGCCAAGCAATGTGGCAACAAAGAACTAGAGCCTAAAACGAGGGAAAAAATCTTGTTAACTGCAATCTCCTTTCTAAAGGCTCTTTAACGTACATATTCTTAGCTTGTTCGGATCTCCAACGACCGTGGAGCGTAAGTAATCTGTCGGAGCCATCAGATCTAGGTAGATTTTTGGCTATAAAAGTCGCTCCACCAGCCCTGAGACTATGAGTGCTGAATCCTTTCGAATCTATGCCTATGGCTGACAGGGTTTCTTTAATTAGTTCGTTACTACCCTTCGCACCCCGCGCGCCGGCGCTAGACAACACCAACAACGTAATTTGGTGCGTGACTCGTGCATGGTGCCTTCGGACAGACAGGACCAGCGCTTTATCAACCAACATAGTCTTACACTGTGAACGAGCTTGTGAAACCATATTGACAATACATGAACATCAAAGCGAATATAGTTGACAATAGCCTGAGAATGTACATAGAAATGTATCTATCTAGACGAAATGTATAATATAGATAACCGTAGACAAAAAATTTAAGTGCAAGGGCAGTACATAAGTGAAAAAATTCGCACAACAGGAAACTAGGAAAAAACCTACGGAAAATACAGCGGCGATACGTTGCCCGATACGAAAACCCGGGGTAAAATTAAAACCCAGTGGGGAAAAAACCCGGGAACGTATTCCTCGATCGAGTGCAACGCATTTCAGCTCCGAGGATTAGAGCTTTAAGTTTTCTAGCTAATATAAAGTACGGAGGATACAGTTCTTGGTGGCTGTCCAGAAGGCGAGATAGTGAAAACTAGAAATTTTACTTTTTATACCAAATAATTAGCATATGATATATGCAGTCACATAATCATGAAGAAAAGGTAAATACGAAACAATTGTTCAAAATATCTGAAGCCTTATTTCAGAAACAATGTGAATACCTTGAATTATAGTAATGCTACGAACCGTAACGAACACGCTTTCCAACTACTCTTTGTTCCGTTGGAAAGCATTATTCCCTGGCCCTAGTATAACTAAGCTTATTAGAGCACAATAGGTACATATTGGTTCTCTTGAAAAACCGTACTGCCCTAAAAATATAAACTGAGGAGTTGGGATCGATTCTAGCGGAAGCAAAATAGCGACAAAGAAGAGCGTGGGGACAGGTAATGCCCCCAAGCTTGGAAATAAATTAAAGACTTTGTTGCCTTCCTTGTATTGATCGGTTTTGCTAGACTTGACGAGAATTTCTAAATACTCATTATGTATTGTGAAGTCTACGGCCAGTAAATCCAATAACTCGCTTATCCTAAAGAGGCCATGAAAACCTAACACAAATAATAAGGCTGAACGTAAATCCTTAAGATTGCTATCTACGCGTGCAAATACAAGGCAAATGTGATAAATCACATCAGGAGTAACGGGCTCCTTTTTGTTGATGGATCTACTAAATAAACGCTTACTAGCTTCAATAATATTGCGAGAAAGAGTGGTATCAACTGGGTTACCTAGGGGACCGTGGGCAATGACATCGTGCACCCACTTCAAAGCAGAAAAAAAGGCCAAGGAGAGAACAGCGTATGAATTTTTGGCATCCTGGAGATACGAGAGATATTCTGATATCAAAAGACTGCCGCATGGGAGAGTAACAATAATACCCTTAGACCTCCAATACTTAAGAAAACCTTTATAATGAAGGACGTGTTTTTTAACCGAGGAGTTAGCTCTTGAAGATAACAATTGCTGTACCATACGTTGTCTACGGGAACCACACATATCACCCCAGGTGGTAGCCTTTTGCAAATCCTGCAAAGGATAAAGAAAAAGAAAAACCAATAACAGTAAAACTGTTGAGAAAATCAAAATAATAAGGCATGCGAGAGAAAATACCCTCGAATATGCACTTCCTAGCAAAAAGTAACGAAAAAGCAAAAAGAAAATATCCAAAATATGGACCACGCAGCCGAGACAAAAAAAAAGGAATATCTGGCCTCAAACGAGGACAAATCGCCACCCGGCATATAGAACCCTGCCAACCGGCGAAGGAGCACTTGACCTCTCCTTCAACTGGGTAGATGACACTGCCACCCGGCAAAGAGTAATAAAACTCTCCTCAAAAACAGGGTAAATAACACTGCCACCCGGCAAAAAATAACTGGAACAACTATCCGGTAAAAGTCCAGGTGTCTCCTCACTATCGATGATATCTACGTCATTGCTCTGACTTGCTTTGCTGGCTTCCGGAGGAGGTGAGAGAGGTGCTTTTGGCTTGCGTTCCGAAGCCGGTCCCAAATTTGTATCCGGCCCCGTATCTTCTACTGTCGGTGCTCCAGTGTCCTTTTCTACCACATCGGAAAACGGGTGTACGATTGAAAAGGCAATCGACGGCCTGGAAGAGAAAAAAAAAAAAAAAAAAAGGGCACGGAAACGAACGGGAAAAAAAAAAACGGAAAAACGAAAAATTAGAACAACACATAAGTGTACCTTTATAAAATAAACGAGAAACTAAATAGACGAAAAAGAAAACAATTCCTCTGCAACAACCGCCGAGTAGCTTCGCACGTGATGACTACCTTGACGCTAAATACTCTTATATACCTATCTGGGGTCTCCAGAGCAATGTGTTAGCGCGACGACTGGAATGCTCACGCTAAACTTCCGACGGAAAATACATATACTGTAGTGTGGGTCACTCGGTCTGTCATATTTATTTCGCTTCGTCTATTGAAACTCTCGAAAAATAAAGATAAAAATGTGAACGCAAACTTTCTTGGAACGTTGAGAAGCCTGTCAAGGAATATTAACCATCAAAGAGAAGAACAGATACACTGTACTTGTTTATGTGCACAATACATCGAAGCATAAAGTCTACAAATACCTATTTTACCTTCAAATGCCACTCTATAACATTTCAAATTTCGTTTTCCGTGAATCTTCCATCACTTGTGTTACCTGTGAACCTACGTTAGTTAACAGTACTACAATCCTAGACAAAACTGTTGGGAAGGTTAGCACTTTTGGAGTCTTCATTGCTTCTCTCCCCTCCCCCCTCCTTCAATGTTGTGTAAAACTGAATGGTTTCAGTGGGAAATCGTTGAGTTGCCTTCCAACATTGAATAGGGGGGAGGGGGGCTATGTACGAAAAAGTGACACTATTTCTTTTGAGCTTTAACAGAAGCGGGTTGAAATACAGCTCTGGTGTGGTTCATTTACATAACCTTTCCAACTACTTTTGTCTATGATTGTAGCTTTAAAATAACTGGTTTCTGGTCAACGCAATTATTACTACGACTCACCGGTGCAAAGATTGTTTGCATCATTCATTGACACGAAGAGAGATAGCTTTGGATTCTTCAACAATATATCACTTTTATCTAACCCAAAATCATCCAGATAGTCAAAACTTCATATTTAGGAACCATTTCCTTTGCTTTTTGTTTGTCAGCATTATTATTTGCGATACTTCAGGTTCACATGGTCATAAGTTTATTTTTACATCTCAAAGATGTTTAGATTTTCAATTGCAAACTGTTTTGATTGGCCATTCTACCTCATTGTGTAAATAGTTCACCCCGAAGTCAAAAAAGACACTTTTAGTTTCTGAGGAAACGAAACAAAAAGGTATAAGGAAATGCCAGTGAGACGTCACGTCTTGCGTCAAAGACTTTTAAAATAGCTCCCAGTGTAGAATTTTTTCGGTTTACCTAGACTTGTCAATACGGGTCTTAGGTCTTAGTTTTCAAGATTTAGAGGGGGTCTTAGGTCTTAGCGTCTTAGAGACTTAGGTCTGAGGTCTTAGTTTTTAGAGATTTGGAAGGGGTCTTTGGTCTTAGTTTTCGAGATTTGGAAGGGGTCTTTGGTCTTAGTTTTCGAGATTTGGAGGGGGTCTTTGGTCTTAGTTTTCGAGATTTGGAGGGGGTCTTTGGTCTTAGTTTTCGAGATTTCGAGGGGGTCTTAAATCCTAGGTCTTAGTTTTCGAGACAACCTCTGAACCATTTCAAAGCAATCTAAACCATTTCAATTTTGATTCAATCGCTGTATTTCGAACGTTTCATTTCAAAACCACCTATTTCGTTCCGCAAACCATCACTAAACCATTTCTGTTTGCTCTGCACCATTTCAATTCCTTGTATTTTTGGCGGTGATCGCCGCCCATAATTGTGGACTTGTTTTGATACTGGAAGTAGAATAACAAATGTGTCCTGACAAAATAATACGTGTATCAAATTTTTAGTGGTTACAACCAAAGGGTTAACAGACTGAGTTTCTCGTTATTCGAAAGACCCTATCTTTAGTTTCCGTGCCAATAAGTAAGCATCGACGAATGCCACTGTTTTTGTTTCTGTCACACAATATTCAAGCGTGTCATGGCGTTGGGTATGAAAACAACATCCAGCGCCCAAATCGACTAGCGGTAGGTTTTCCCGGGTTTCGTTCTAGTAATTTCCACTATTTATAAGAGGGTCTTAGTTTTCGTAGTACGAAAACTAAGACCCCGGGGTCCTAGGTCTTCGTTTCCGTAACAACCAAAAACTCAGGTCTCAAACCTAAACATTCATTAAAGCTAACCTAAGGCCTATTAACTCTTGTTTAGGTTTAATTAGACCTTAGGTTAGCTTTTTTAATGTTTAGGTTTGTTTCCAAATTCTGACAGACGTAATTACGGGCTCAATACCATCATCAATACTATGCAAACAAAGTTGCCGATCTGCTCGATGCAAGGCCTCGCGATTGGTGGCGCGAAGTGTAACAGCTCAGTAGGACAGCAAAGACAACTGGGCGTAACTTGACCTCCATGCTCCATCAAGATCTGATCTGCGAAGAACCAGTCCTTGCGGAGAAGATTAATCAGGCTTCCATGAATATCATGAAAGACTACCAGCCTTTGACGGACTCAGTGCGCATGACAAGTGAGGGCGATCAGCCAATCACTGTGACTGAAACATCTGTTGGAAAGAAACTCCGCGCAATTAGCACCTCACGCGCAAGTGGTCCACATGACTTACCTAATTGGGTGCTAAAAGAGTACTCAGATATCTTGGCGGCACCCATTACCGACATTCTAAATACCTCCTTTCCAGAATGTCGTGTACCCCGAGCTTGGAAAATCGCTGACGTGCCACCACTGCTGAGTCGCGCACTATTTGTGACTTTAACAAAGATCTAAGACCAATTTCGCTAACATCTACACTATCGAAAGTTGCTGAGAGTTTCATCATTGAACAAGAGTTTCAACCAGTTGTTTTGTCATTTATTGACCCTGCTCAGTATGGACTTATCCCAGGCTTTTTCAATTCACCACTCATTCCTTGATACCCATGTTACGCACCTGGCTGGGCGCCACAGACGCAACTGGAGCGACTATAAGAACTGCACTACTGGACTTTCGTAAGGCGTTTGATTTAGTCGACCACCATGTACTGATCACTAAGCTCTATAGCCTAGACGTCAAGCCAACTGTTGTGCACTGGATTGTCGATTTTCTAAGAGTCAATCAGCAAAGAATTACGATAAACGGACCTCGGTCCAGGCGGATGTCTCTGCCTGCTGGGGTCTCCCAGGGGACCCGATTAGGACCTTGGCTAGTGATTGTTATGATTAACGACTTGAAGTTACCATCTAATGAAGCGCTGACGACACGACAGTTTCTGAGATTATTCTACCATCAGGGTAAAGCTCACTAAGGCGAGCTGTAGAACAAATCAGCTCATGATCCAATGACAAGCAAGCTCATGGTCCAATGACAATCATCTACAACTAAATCCCAATAACGAAGTTTAAGGAGCTTCGCACGAACTTCAAGAGGTCGCCTCTATCCTATAAACCTGTAGCCCTATATGGCTTAGAGTTCGAGCAAGTCAGCGAAGCCAAGGGCCTGAGGTGTTACCAACACACACGACTTGAAATGGAACGATCACATCTCTGATATCACGGCAAAGGTAGCTAAACGTCTGTATTTGTTGAGGCAACTAAAGAAAGCTAGAGCTGGAGTTAGTAGTAAGGACCTCATGTCTTTCTAATGCTCTGCCATTAGACCAGTCGTTGAATATGCCTGCGCGCTTTTCCTTTCAGTCTTCTAGGTTACCTAATTGAGGAGCTTGAACGTATTCAGAAACCTTCCTTGCGCATCATCCTTCCAGATCTTAAATACCGCGACGCACAAAATACAGCGAATATTAACAAATTAGCTATCATCGAGCAAGCTTTTAAAGGAATTCTTGATAACCAGCATAAATTAGCCAGACCACTTCCGCGAAGATCTCAATGTAGACGACTAAGAAAGAATAGAATGTTTGATATCCCAGTATGTTAAAATGGACCGTTTTAAGAATTCTTTCATCATTAGCCATCTATCCTACTAATTTTCAGAAATCTGCAGCCCAAGTGGTTGACAGTTTTTTATGAACTGTTTTTTAATCTTCAAAAGTAGTATAAAGTATTTTAAAGCCCTGTCCCCAAATATTCTCTTAGT
>NC_090869.1:36683275-36688275 GCF_036669935.1 Montipora foliosa
TGATAATGGGGACTATTCTGATGGACCGACAATCGCTCAAAAGAATTCAGGTGAATCAATATTTAATATGGGAACTTCTTGAAAAATGAATATAAATACGAATTTAGATCACATGATCATTTATATACAGAAATACTCTTTATCTAAAGCTAATGCAAAAATATTTTTTCTTAGGTTTGTTATAGAATAGCACGTACCCAAAAGCTTTAAAGAAATTGGACAAGGAAATCAAAGGTACCATTTTTTGTGGTGACCATCCATTCAAATTGCACTTCTATTAACAAAGACATAAGGAAAATTAAAATGTCTTTTTGACAAGACATCTTCAATAATTAACTACTGCATCTTCTCACTCAAAAAAGCTGGAACACAATCGAATGTTCTATCATCACGAGTAATGTTCAGTCTGCAGCCAAGACAGCCGATTACTCGACTGTCTGTGTAAACGTTTATTGCTTTTTTTGCGGCCAACTAGCGGGAACATATTAACTATTTCGATGACGTTTTTGATGTTTCAATGCACGCTCAGAGACCTCTAAAGCCTTTGAAATCATTCTAATGCGAATCCCGGAGGAAAAAAAATACGATCTCTTTAATCAGAAGTTTTAGTCGGTCGGGAAGCGTTCTAAGCCGGATTCTACTAAACTCAGTTTCGATCGAAGCAAACTATTGAAAGAACATCATTGATTAATTTAAGCCTCGTTTCATTTGTGGTACCTATTTTTGAGAAAGAGTCAGATCTAGAAGCTTTTGCGAGTTTAAGTGCTCTGCTAAATGACAATGGTCCTGCATTCTGTTGAGTAGTTGAATGTAAAATGATCGATCGCATGTTCGAACAACCATTTTTAAGTAACTGACTATACGAAATATTGATCTAAAATTGTAGAGACCCGGGTCTACTGAAAAAAAAAACTTACCTGAACTTATCGGCTAACACCAAACTTTACTGCCGGTACATGTAACTCGCAATTACGATGTTCCTTTAAATTGAAACACCTTAGTCATTTTTTGGTGATGCATCGATATTTTGCTTGATTTGTGAGACCACTTGGTTATAAGATATCCTTTGGCTCGGTGAAAATACAGGCTTAATGTGTAAGTGAGTTAACGTCAGTTGGAATAATTGCCATTATAGCTGTTCTGTTTTCGCTTAGTTACCTCTGAGCGTTTCTACTAAGATTTCTCAAGTTTTTTTGAGGAATTCTCTTGCCTTTGTAATGCAAAAACGAATAAGTATTGTTTGGAATCTCCTATGTAAACGTCGAGTTATCTATTTTTTTTTATGGAAAGTTTCATCAAACATCAAAGCATGCAAAATTAATCCTAGTTTAAAGACGGTGCGATATTCGTTTGTCAAGAGTTTAAAAAACTGTCTTTATGATTATTTAATTCACATTTTTGCCATAATGGCAGAACAAAAATTAGCGCCGAGTACGAAAGAGGCAAAGCCTTAGAGATTCGATGGGAAGAATTGGCTTTGGCGATTAGATTATTCGCCAGTTATTTCCTTTCTAAATGCAAAGGTAACAATGTTAACAATTAGCCGATCTCGTCTACCATGGGCATATAGAAAATGAATTCACAGTCTTTTGAAAGGATAGCTGTGTTCACCTTTAATATCCTGCCACTGATAGCTTTACAAACTAACTAAGTTCTTGAAGTTATTACGCGTTAAAGGGAATGAGCTATCCCACGCAACATTTATTTTTTCCGCATGTTAGACAATAAGATGACATTTATTATTGAGTTTGTACTTTGGGGTTTCACCTTTCACTGGTCCATTGGAACTGTAAAAGAACACCGACAATGCGCCATTTTTTAAAAGGAAATATAAATCGTGGTTAGCATTTTGTAAATCATGCATAAAAACCATGCATCTCGATTGCAAAATCATTTTTTCCTACTTTCAGAAGTAGCCTGTCAATTACAAATTGGAACGCTTTTTTGAATTATTAGTTGTTTCACTCTGATTCTATATTAATGCTGCCAAGTACTATATTGATTTTTTGGGTAGTACAGAAAGAAGGAAAGAGAGAGGTTTTAAACCTTGGCAAGTGGGAACGAGTACGAGGTCTAATTTCCGAGCATTTTGCAAAATTTCGTTCTTTAAAACGTAATGTGCGTGAACAGACAACTCGTACTGGTTGTCGTTCTTCTACTCCAATCCGAAGGTCGCTAATAACACTATATGACAAGCAATTCTCAGGCTAAGATGGCGCACTCTGGTTGCCTAGTTTTCGGTCGGGAATTTACAGTACGTACATGACCTTGAAAACGGTCCGTTTCCGTATTATTCTTTCTCCTGGGAAATTCATGTTGTGCGGAGCACAAAAATTTAACATGAGAAATTTAATTTTTCTATCCCAACAGTACAATAATTATTATATAGCAAGCGAAATTTAGTTTTACATGTAAAAGGTTACCGTTGAACTTCCCTGCTAGCAGAGGTCTTTTTCTCTCTTTTTTGTGTTGAACGGGAAAGAAACCTTCGACCATGGATCGAAATTCGCTTTGATCCAACTTGAACTTGGAGCGCCCAGAGAGACTCTGAGATAATGGACTTGCTATTTTTGGATTGGTCGCTTGCATGACAATGGCAGTCCGACAGGAAGTCGATAGTAATGCGGAAACCCCAGAATTTGGAGGGAGAATCAAGTTTCAGTGCTGTTTGTTTTTTTTACCTCAAAAATATGTAAATCACAAAAATAGAAATAAAAAACGACGGGGAAGGGCAGGGGAATTTTCCCAAGCTGCAAATAACTGATTTCTGTTGCTGTTGCAAAAGGACCGTGGGAAAATATTACATCAGTCCCTTTGGGGAGAAATCCGTGGAAGAGGGTTTTGTCGAAGCCATTCATAATTATGGAAACATAAAATTGTAGTAGAAGAGGACATTGGTGACGTGTCGTTTCCACAAAAATTTGTCCATTGTGTTGCTTGCACGATGGAATGCACGATGAAACACTAAAAATATACTTACTGAAAGCGTCAGAAGTTGCATCTTCACTCGCTCTGACAGCAAGTCAATGATCATTTCTCCAGTCTCTTTTATGATGTGTAAGGCTAAAATTTTTGCTCTCGAACACTTTCAACCCGACATTTCTACTGTTTTCTGTTTTCTGTTCCCGTTTAAACTCAAGTATGCGCAATAAGACCGGAACACACGTTTTCTAGGAAAATGGAGTCCATTATCCCAGAGTCTCTCCGGGCTCTCACCTGCTGACCAAAAAGCCCGAGGACTCTGGGTACGAAATTGGCTGTGTCCCGCAGATTCCTTTACAGTAATTCCGCTGTTGTTAAGTGAGCCCACACAACATCAAGTATCACCTGAGGATTCGGTCGCTAAGTAACCGCCGCACATGCTCAACTCAACGAGTTTCGACCCATGGCAGAGGTCTCTTTTCCGTCTAATGGAAAAGAGATCTCTGCTAGCATGGAACAGTTCAACGTTCTCTGCTGGAAGACGAAGATTACAAACATTCACCAAGCGGAGAAGTGTCCGATCGCTGAAAGAAACGACGTCATATAATACTGAACACACACAACTTACCAACCTGGCTCGCACGAGACCGTGCTAGGGAATATTGGTCCTCGGTCGTTTTTGTATTGGCGAGACCTCGGGTCAATATTCCCCAGTACTGCCGTCGCGCTCGGTCAATAATTCCGGTAGCCCTGTTAAATCGACTGATTACGATTCACAAAACCCTTATTATCATGTTTTAGCAGTTCCTTTTGAAAAGAAAAAAAAGGAAAGTTATGCTCCTTGGCTACAATTATGACCATACGACACCCATCGGCTGATCACCCATACTGCATGTCTTGACGCTTACATTGGAATGGCGTTTTTGTTCGCCGAGAACAGAGCTGTACTTGGCCGTAGCCAGTATGAGGCAAACCTAGGCACTTGCCTAAGTCATTTTTAGTGATTTGTTTTTAAATAAAGCGTGATTATAGTGTCGTCTTTAAAATGTAATACTCATAAACACCTAAAATACCTAGGAAGAGAATTTAAACATGGACATTGCCTCAGTCATATATTTTTTTTCTGGCTACGGCCCTGCTGTACTTTAAGAGTCTGGAGTAAAAAAAAAAATTGTACAAATTCGGAAAAAAAAAACGTACGTAACTCCTTCTGCCGTCGAACTTCACGTAACGGGAAATCTTGTACTCCCATGTCTGATTTAGTGACACAGTTTGGTGGCACATATGTATGGTTTCGTGAAACAAATTCAACATTCCACGACATTCCAGCCAATGGAAGCAAAATCATCGTTTCGGAGGCTCTTCTTTTGCTTCTCCATTAGAACGCTTTGTCGTCAATTCGGTTAAGAGCAAAACTTCAACTCTTTGGCGGAGCGCCAAATTCGACTTTACCGCAGAAATCGAAGGCAAGGCCAACTCGTTTTTCTTTTAATTAGATTTCTAAAATCAAAGTAAGGCTTACGCCAGATACACTTTGAAGACATTGTGAATACTTTTCAGGCTCATATTGCAATTAGACGTTCCTTACAAAAAATGTGCAACAGTTTGATGCTATTTTTGTTATCGATCAAAGTACATTTTCAGTTTCCAGACCGGGATTTCTTACGGCAAGAGCGCGAAACATCTCGACCCCATTAAGACACACACCAATCAACATGGAGGTTTGCCGGACGTTCCCAGAAATTTTCAAAAATTAATGAGCTTTAGCTTAAGTTTGAAACAGCATTGGTAACCTACATCACGCTTGAGGTAAAAAAACTCTGTACAAGGCTGTTATAGCAAAAAGGAACATTATTGAAATAACGTCACATACTAGTAGACGCAACGTAACCGTGCTAAACAAGCAGATGAGAGCTATACCTAGACTAATTCGTCATTACAATCGGCCCTAGCCTACAAGGCACTGAAAGCATTCAACTAAACTTGGCCAAAAAAAAAGCAAAGGTCATATTCAAAAAGGTAAATTAGATGCATTATGGACAGGAAAACAGCATTGATGATTTGATGTGTGTATACGA
>NC_090869.1:36693275-36698275 GCF_036669935.1 Montipora foliosa
GGATTTTCACCCGTCAAAACAGCACCGAACGTGACCATTCGACTGCTGCTCAGCTTAGTGATTAATGATCAGGGTTAAGCTCTCAATTAGGTTTACTGACGCATTTATTTGAAAGAGTTAGCATTTCAGGATGTGTATGATAAGTCCATACTGCCTACAAATAGCGCTAATAAAATGTGCTTAAGTCTATAAGGAAAAGTGGGATAGGATGGAGGTACTGGAGAAGATCAGGGAGGGGTAGGTGAGTAGAGTTAAGGGAGGAAAAGTTGTCTAGTTCTTTTTTAGACCTCCCTGTTTTTTTTAAACTACATCCCCCCCACCCTCCCTAAAAAAAAAAAAAAAGGAAAAAGCCCTTTCTGAGACAGTTGATTAAAAAACAAAACAGTTTAAAAAAGTTAAACTGGTTTGATTAAAAATGAACTGGTTAAAAAAAAAAAAAATTCAAGCGAAACATAAAATTAAACCCCAACAGATACATGCACTATGAATTAACTAAGGAGGCCATTGGCCATTGGGTTACATTTCATCATAATTTGCTTTCGTTTTCTTTATCTAGGAATTATTCATTGCAATCTTAGCTCTCGTCCTTATGTTCGAACATAGGTCTTGCAATACTAAGAGTTGAGAGTTTAATATCTGCGTTTGATTATCGGCTAAAAAACTCACGCACATTTCAGAAAAAAATGGCGATTGGATGCATTCTGTTATAATCAGTTCATATGACTGTCTGCGCTTGTTTGTCCAAAGCATTTCCTTTGGATTGCACTTTTGGTTAAGAGACCATGCGACTCAATTGAAAATTAACAACCGATTTCCGATGCTCACGAGGCAAAAGCAAGATTCACAACAACGAACATGGATGATGTTTGCAGACCTGTCCTTCTCCCTCATAAGTGGCTGAGCAAACGTCTACAGTGGAAGAAATTAGCTATGAAACGAATAAGATTCGACAAATTCTACGATTGTTTCAGTTATTCATTGTAAGGTATAATTGAATATTACTGAATAAAGTCTAAGCTTTAGTCAGTGTTAATTCTTTCAAATCTGTGCCATAGACGAGGGTATGAGACTTGTCGCGAGGTCTACTTTGATGTACTCATTTCTTTTATTTTTTAGAGATTACAGGTTGGCAATAGCTCTATGATTTGTCTGTTTTGTAGACAGATCACGAGATGGCAAGTGTCAAAAAACGTTGCATATTACTCAATAAGCAAAAAAATGACTTCTTGTATTTTTACTTTGCCTGCCAATTAATTCTTGTTGTTTTCGACTGATAAGCTTGTCACAGCAAGTGACTCCGACAATTGTCTGTACTTTGCTACGTTCTGGACTATTTGTGAAAAAGAGGTTACAGGTAGCCTTTACTCTGGCCGGCACCTTAGTTCACATGAGGAACTTTCCAGTTTTACTTGCAGATGATCATGACGAAAATGGATATTCCATCTCAATGATAACAGGCCTTCGAGGCTCTTAGTCGAGTTAATTGAACCTCCAGTTTTTTTCCTCGGAAGAAACGGAAGGTGATGTCTCAAGTACTGATTCTTACTCAAGTGTACAGTTTGTGACAATTGCATGATTTTATAGGAAACTGTATTGTTAAAATGAAATAACCGAAATCAAGCGCAACACAGAAAGTTGGGAGTTAAATTTTAAATCAAAAAGTCTCATTAATATGGCAAATAAATTAAATTGACAACCTTTGTTCACTTTGAAATTGTTCCCGGTGAAGCAGAGAGCCCAAACCGGCAATGCACTGGTTAAAAATAACAAATTTCATTCGGAAGTAAAATACAATAAAAGCTTAATGGGCTAATTTACTCAACTTTCTGCTTATTAAGCAAACAAAGAAACGGAAAACCGTTGCATTTATCCTTTCGTTAGAAAACTGGAACAAATTTCCTTGTTTCCAAGATATGAACTCAGAATCATTTTAGTTTGATTTGACTGAAAGTGTAGACCTAACGGACCTCAGGACGCAGTCATTACAGATGCTCTCGCGATTGGTTCAGAAAACAATAAGCATCAAAAATGAAATTGACAACAGAAACAATGAAGCCTTATCCAAAACACAATAGAGTACGGTCCTACGCGGACAAAATGAAATCAGAGAGCTAAGGAGAATAGCTTCTAAGAAACCGTGGCCTGCTGCGTCAGCGGGAGAGTTAAATAAGGAAATTGGCTTTAGACGAAATGTAGAAGTGGTCCTGGCACTTAACTGGACAATTTGAGCAAGTGTCTCTTATTTATAGACACCTGAAAAAGTCAGGCGGCTTCAACTGGATTCGAATCCCCCTGAATGCAATGCTCTACCAACTTAGCTATGAAGCCACACAGTCGGGAACAGCTCCCGTGAAAGAACTCGACGAATGAAACAAATGCATATGTTTGAAGTGCGCGGGTTACCCACGGAATGTAAATTTGAAGTGCGGATTATAACCCGCTTTATCAAACGAGTTGGTACGAAGATTACAGATCGAATTGTCGCCTTGAAGAGATAAAATGGCTGACGTTTTGATTTTTCAGCCATATTTTTTTCACATTGGCATATCGATCTTTATCGACTCGTTGGACAAAGCTAAAATATTCTGTGAAATTAGAATTGCGTGGTGTATCACTTCAACGATCACAGGTAGCCCTTGCTCTGGCCGGCAGCTTACTGGCACGAGGGAAGCTTTCCAATATAAGATGAAGGTTTTGGATTTAATTTCTTGAATGGTAACCACAGGTTGCGATAGTGTCTTATTGTACGCTAAGAGCGGTGAAGATGTCCATTTTGTGTGATATTTTGCTGTGTGATTGGTTACCTTGATTCTTGTTTTCCTTTAAGGAGTTTCTGTTAGATGGGGGTGCGAATTTCTCTTTGCTTGAGTGTTTCACCGACTTGTATTGTAAAACGAAGTGATTTTGCTCGTTTTTTGGTAGGGAAGATGCTGTGGACATATCCTTTAGATCTAATTTGATTCATGGTCGTGGCGCCACTGAGAAGAAAGGATTGAGCGATGCGACCGTAGTTTTGCTGAACTTAACTGATTGATGAAGTGGCGTCTTTGTAGGTTTAGACTTAGTCACGAAAAGATCAAAATGCGTCAATCGAAAGAGAGGGGAGGGGTGGAAATCAGTGTCATTAGCTACAGTTGTAAACAAGCGAGAGCTGTTGCGTCGTACAGTTTTTTTCTGGCAGTTTGCCTATAAGATCTGTGCTACAGTTGTAAACAAGAGAAAGCTTTCGCGTAAGATTTTTTTCCAAAAGTTTTCCAATGAGATGCATGCATGTAAATATGATTGCGTAAAAATGCTATAAAAAGTGAGAGTTATCTCGTTAAGTGCTTTTGTGGGTCAAAGTTGAAGTGTGAGCCAGTCAAAGTTATCTTTACAGTTTTGAAAAAAAAAAAAAACAAAAGAAATAAAAACAGGCAAATTAAGGTTAGCCACAATATGACGTAATGCACAACGCATGCGTCAAGAGCGAGTCTGTCCTCCCCCACCTCCCAGCAAGTGCTCCATGAGAACAGCGAGCTTTGGTATATATTTTTGCCCATAACTGACAGTAGGACCTCAGTTTCATGCAAATCGTGATGAAAGGTGCAATTCAGTGCTTAACTTTATGAAAACAATCTGTGAGTAATTATGTAACTGATTTCATTACTCTGGTCATAAACTCCAGAGTTAAGGATTCCTACAAGTCTTTACGACGCATATTGTTTCACACAAAGATTAAATGTGACTTTTGTTTCGTCAATTTATGTCTTCTTTGTGATTATCTTGTACAGCCCTAATCTGAGTGTGATGCTTGCATTTCAAAATAGTAAAAAAATTCATTATCTATAGTATACTTTGCATAAGTGAAATGCAATGCCGAAAAACGCTACCCACTTCTCCTTAAACTGGATGCCACACGAACTCTTGAAAAGTCTTACAAATGTAACTACTTCTCTATACATGGTTTGTAGTTAATCCTTATGAACCGGACGATTTTATCTTTTTCTACAAACAATTGCTTCCAGAAGTCTTTAGCCCCTTAATATAAGCAGGATCGCTTTCACGAAAGAAAAGGATAGTTTGGAGGCGAACAACTATTGACTTATTTAAAATTCAAAATCGCAAGACCAGACACCAAATTCACTTCCTGCTAAAATATAACGAAAAAATTGAAGATCTCGTTTACGTGAGTTTAAAGGAAAATGCAAATACTATGGAGCTTAAATTTAGGCGAATGGAAAATCTTTGGAAGAAAAAAAATATGTTTGCCTCAGGGAGCACACCTCAATTAGCGCATTCTTCTAACTTTAAATTAGTCTTGGCTGAGTTCCTTTTCGCCTGTAGGGATGTTCAAAATAAGATGTTTAAAGTCTTACAGTAAATAGAAATTAGCCCGACTGTATTCTGTTCGATGATAATGTTCTTATGTTTCCTTTATTTTTCATGTCTATCGCAAACGATTAGGGACTATACACATTCCACTAAAAATCAATTGCCAACAAATCAGTTTCAGAGGAGAGAGAGTACTGTTTGTCGCTAATTTTTCCCTTATAGTCACTCAGGAAATAATGATGAGGGATTTGACGAAGATTTCACTATTGTTTCTTGAAAGCATCCTAAGTCCAATTTGTACACTCGGCTCTCCAACTCTTCCGTAGTTTTGTCTTAAAAGTGAACGCAGAAGCCACATCGTGAAGAATGACTTTATAGCAAAGTTTACAGCTTAAGACCGACGTTTAAACGAAGGAGACTCAAAAATCTTCATCCACTTACCCTCGACAAATGATCGATTTTCAAATGAAAGCTTGTTTCTCGTGCTGATTAAGTCACTTGCTATTCCAGCACAGTTTTAGAGTTTATCAGTGGATGAGGAGCAAGTCTTCATTAGTTGACTTTTAAGATTTCATTTATATTAATAATAGATGCGTATTTCTATGGAAATGTAGAAAGTGATAACAAGCTAATCTTGCTGATATCATTCGTCAAATATTGATCCGTGATTAACACAAAAAATTATTTTA
>NC_090869.1:36703275-36713275 GCF_036669935.1 Montipora foliosa
TTACCAGCACTTTCTAGTTTGGAAACTCCGCGAAGAATATCTCTCAGCAATCAGAACTATCAACTTAAATTGTAATTCACGCCAGTTATCAGTTGTGCCTAAGTGTGGCTAGCTGTGTTCCGTTATTATCTGATATGTACCTTGTATATATATTGTAGTCACTTGATGAATGCAAGGGCGATCGAGGCTATTAATTCCCTTTTTCAAGGTGAAAGACATTGAACAATTATAAATCTAATTAAGCAATTTTGTGCAAATCCTTGGCGCTTTTGCATACCACTTATGCAAAGTCATGCTTCGATGCCCAATATTCTTGGTGATCTAGAATCCAAATACATGTATTAGGATGGCACAAGTTTCCTAAACTTATATCTTCCCTTTTGATATGGAATTCCAGAGGATCATGAGAAAATAAACACAGGCATTTTCGTGTAAAACGTAGCTCAACCATGAGGCATCCATAATTCGCCTTAAGCTTTTGTTAATTGAGGAAAATGCAAAATAGCACTTAAGTAACTTAATAAAACAAAAGCAATTATTACGAGATAAAGCTTTCATAAAACTAATGAAATGGCACTTTTAACTATTAAATCTTTTTAATTTTCCATACCAGTTGTTTCCTTCGCTTCCTTCGTCAGAGTCACAGATGCCTTTCGCTTTCGTACCTTACCTCCTCGACTGAAGAACTGAGGAGTTCAAACCACTGGCTAAGTGAAGGACAATGAAAGAAGAGGAGCGAGATGAAAGCGAAATTGTAGGGGTTAATTGTTTAAAAGCTTATGAAGCCCGCATTTCTTAAAATGAGTAATATATCACCTTTTAAATCTGTTATTTCAAGATCGCTTTCACTTATCTGTCTTTCAGATGTTTGTATACCAAGGGCGGTATTTTTTATCTGAGCTTTTGGCAAACGCCGCATGCGGCGGGGATAGAGAACAAGGGAGTGTTTTCGCAGGATAATGTTAGCAATGTGCTTGACCTAAGATCTGAGCTCTTCAACTCGCTGTTTTTTCACCGTCTGGTATGATATGCGTGAAGATAGTTCTGATAGAGAGTAAATACTACTCAAAGGGCATTTTTCGTCCTCGCAGCCTCGCAGCCGTTACAACACGGTGGTTTTGATGTAGGAACAGCAGGGTTGGTGTAGTGGTCATTGTGCTCGCCTAAGCGTGGTTCGGGTTCGATTCCGAACTCGGACCATATCATGTTGGGCTAAGTTTGTTGTTGGTTTTTTCTCTGCTGCGAGAGGTTTTTCTCCAGGTTGTCAGATTTTCCCCTCTCCTCAAAACATTTCTCAAGTAAATTCCAATTCGATAGGATGCAGGACCTCCCAGTAACCAACTTGGGTGAGTGGAGCTTCCTGGGTAAAGATCACGATGATGATGATTATTGTTATTATTAGGTCCGTAAAGTTTCACTGAGCCATAGTTTGGTATTTATCTTTCCTACCATTAATTGTGGCTCTGAATTCAGACCTATTTAATTATCTTGTACCTTATGTGAAAAGCGATGGCGATAAATAGGCTTAAGTAAAGAAATGGAGAGATTTCATTAAAGGAAAGAACACATTTTAGTTGAAAAGGGGTAGAGATTATATTTTATCAATTAACACCAAATGTTATTTTTTAAAATTGCGTCGTCGCCTATGTACATACGCTTACCTCTCCAAAAAGGCGCAAGCTAGAATTAAATAAGCTAATCAATGCTCTCAAGCTTGGCAATAGAAAAATTTATAAGATTAAATGAACAAAAAACTGTGTGCTCTGATCATAGACTATGCTTTTCTCGGAGACATTTATAATAATTTAATTAGCCACACCTGCAGCTCCGTATATCAGCTACTCGGAAAGGTAAATTAAAAGGAGAGACCTGTAAAAACAATTAGACCGGGTCAGATAACTATTATTCAATTAAAGTGCCATGTTAATTGAAGAGCCGGCTTCCCAGGAACCTAAGCGATACATACAAACTTCCATGCAGATAACGATAAGAACCAAGACCTCCTTCATAATGGAGGCAAAATGGAATGTACTTTTGTTTTAATACTATTTGGCCTTTCTAGTGTCGCCGCGCCACAACGAACAACCTTTAAAGGAATACTTGAATTGAAGTAGGTCTAACTACGCATGAAAAGTTGCCTGCCATTCATGAAACTGGCCTCTTACACGGTAAATTTATACATGGCAAAAATTAGTCGCCAAAAAACTATGGCAGCCGCGAAGAAGACGCGAATGAAAGCAAAGAGAAAAGATGAAGATGAAGAAATGAGGCATCCTCAATTTCCACATATTATTGATTATGTAAACATTTTTGACTAAATTTGTGGCACTCACATAGACTAGTCTTGTAAAATATGTTTCATCGCGGTCTCAGCTTCCTCGGGAAGTCAAATAATGACAAAGATGTGCATTCAAGCATCCGTCACAGTGCTAAAGAAAAAAGCAAATTCCATTGTAAAAATTGGAAAGCTCACTCACTTTGGCTTTCCTCTGGAGACCACGAGGAAGAGATGTTTTTATGGCCGGAAATCAAAAAGTTATGTTCCAGAAAGTATCCCAGACTTTTCTCATCTTGAGGAGAGAAAAGTATATAGTTACAGTACCAAAGTCAAAATCAAACCAATAGTTGTTGAAATTCTGATTATTATTATTCACGATCTCGGTTCTATGTAACTTCGGGTTTTCTTGCCTCGACTCAGTGTTTTTTTTTCGCTCGTTGATCAGATAAGCGCAAATTTTTGTAAAATTAGAGCTTGTTTCAACCGCGCGTCGTAAAACCAAAACCAAAGTAATAACTTTGGCCAATCAAAAAGGACGGAGGCAATCCGGTAAACCAATCAAAACTCGAAGTAATTACACGTAGCCGTCAAAAAGCGCGGGAAAATGCACAGGTGTCAGAACTTTGAACCAATCACTGAGTTAAGTAATCATAAACCAAGTGTTAGATCCAAACGCCTGCTCATTAGCGCGGTTGCATTCCTCCCATAGGAATGCAGTTGTCAGCTTTTTAATCAGGAATTTAGTGCTTAATTTATTCGTTCTCTTAGAGGTATTTAAGGCTTAATTTAGTCATTTCTAGTTTTATCTCGATCAGTCATTTTCGCTTGTGAGCAGTTCTAGTAGTTTCGCTTTCTGCCGTTTGTTTGTAACTTTCTTCGCTTCGAGCAGTCAATTCAGTTACCGGCTCCTAACAAATGTAATCAGTCCAAGTGTAAATACCAGCGCATTACCCGCAAAATAACACCTGTAGAGTACACCTATAGATATCATCAACGAAACGCCATTGGCTTTGCGTCGCACACTGTATCTATCTATCTATCTATCTATCTATCTATCTATCTATCTATCTATCTATCTATCTATCTATCTATCTATCTATCTATCTATCGTCCGGTGCCATCTCGGATACGCAACCCAAGTATGAACGCCACAGTCCACTGGCTTACTATAGCAAGTTAAAAATTAAGGTGCAGCACTTGGCGCGCAACAAAACCTATTCCATAGTGATGTAATCTGTAAGACCCGCCTTCCGAAGTAACGAAACTGTTACCTATCTCGCATTGGCTAGACTTTTTGGATAAAGTCTTCTCTATAAAGCTGTAAATAGCCTAGTTTCCTTACAAAGTAAAGCTCTGCCTGTAACTAGACAATCAACGAGGTCATCCAAAGGCCATCCAGCAGAAATGCAATTACTTATATTTCTAAGCGAAGTAAAACTGTTACTTACCAACGTTCATTTTTCATACGATCGTGCCACACATGGCATGTTCTGCCCACTGAGTTACGCACAAGTCACATCTCCCTAGCCTCATTTAAGCGCCGGGCGTTCAGTACTTCAATAAAGCCCTAGACCTGTACGACGTTGACGACATCGGAACCTGGAAAACAACCTGTCCCAGTGCACATAGCGAGGACACTTCTGTGCCTGCCTTCGTGCTGCATCAAGCAACTTGAACTCTTGTTTTGTTTCCTTTTGATTTTTTTGTTTGTATATGAGTAACTTTAGCTATTTTTCTCTTTAACTAGGCTCCCTGTCTAATAATGCTTTGTTCATATGAGTACTCTAGTTAGGCGATGCTGTAGTAAATAAATTGTTAACTCTATGTAACATGCCGTGATATCACGGGATGTTTACGGGATGTTCACGGGAACATTCGAACCCACAAATATATGACCAGCTCCCAACGTCAGTGGCTTCATAGCTCAGTTGGTTAGAGTGTCGCACCGGTATCGCGAGGTCACGGGTTCAAACCCCGTTGAAGTCCTGAAATTTTCAAGCTTCTTTACGCAATTGCAAAAATTGCGTTCATAACTGCGAGGATCATAGCTTCACCGGCTTGATTTCATATCCGCAGTTCATATATGATCCATTTCATATATCATTTTATCGATGCCATGATATCTGTTCTGTTGTAAAGAACACACGAAACGAAAAGAACACGAAAGAAGTATAGGAGAAACACGAGATCGCGTAGTCCAGACAGTGTCTTCTTCCCTAGTTCTTAAGTACGTTTTCCTTCCTGCTTAATTGTTACCAAGCTTAATACATTCGCTTGTTTATGATTATTTACAAGTCGGCTTTTTTAAAACCCAGACCATGGATGAGCAACCGAAAACTGTAGCGCTGGATCCGACCGATAGACATGGGGAGCCCTGGCTTTGAACGAGGCTGGCAACAGGTCTATTTAAAGTGCTCATAACGATTTTTTTTATTTTTCCATATGAATCTTCTGAAAAAAATATCGCGATTCGAACAAAACGCGATTTTTTACAAACTTTCAAATTTGCAACATTTTGGTCCACCAATCGCATTAGTCTCCTCTCGGTTTGGCAGAAGCTGCGACGTATGTTCAGGAACACGTGACTTTAGGCTTGTTCTCTTGAAAACGAGTCACGTCAAGTTCTTCGTAGCCGATCGTCGAAAATGCCGGAAAGATGCGTTGCAACTCTGTGTGGGAACGTAAAGTATTCAGAAAAAGGTATATCAATGCACAGGATTCCTTTCTGTGGAGAAACGAGCGAAATTAAACAGCGAAGGCGTAAGAAGTGAATAGTGCAATGCAGAATTACTCCACTTCAATATAAATGCGATGTTTGAAAACAAAAACAAGCAAAAATCGGAGTACACGGAGAAATATCTCTCGGAGCATAGTGAATATCCAATAAACAGAACGCAAACAACATGTCTCCCAGTGCAAAATTGCACCAACCCTGCTCCTAAGATCAAAGAAATATCGCCATCTATGACTGGTGATGATTTTTCTTCATTGAACACGCAGGAAATTAAAGGGAATAAACAAATGAGAAGTTGCATCAAATGGAAAGTTAAACAAGCAAACAAAACCAAAAATATGTTATTTTTTAGCGAAAAAGGGAGTTTGAGCCGTCTGATGAAGCATGCAACTTTTTTTCAATAATAATAATAATAATAATAATAATAATAATAATAATAATAATAATAATAATAATAATAATAATAATTTTATTACTTAAACAGCTCAAAATTCATTAAGATATATAATCTAATGCGCTTTACAATTATTACAATCAATAAAACACCAGTAAAAATAAAATTAACCATTCTAAAAATATAAAACTACATCTATAGTGCTAATTATATGTTCTAATTACAGATAGATAAAAGATAGATGAATGCGGCTTAACATTGAGAAGCGATAATTCATCAAAAAGTATCTCGCCACCCCCGCCTATTTTTAATCCCTTTGTAATCATTCTGAAGCTTTTAGCATCCAGAAAGACAATAAAGCTTTGCAAAAGTAATCAATAATTTCATTGACCTATACTTGCTGTTTAACAATTTCATTGTTTTCTCGCTATGAATAGCTCTTAAAAATGGATCTTCAATTTGATGATGATGGATCTTCAATTTGACACTGTTCATGTTTTTCGCCGTTCCGGTAACAAATCATTTAATTAAAACATTTTGAGCACCTGCCAAAAAGAAACAAATGATGCAAATAAATAAATAAATAAATAAATAAATAAACAAACAGGGGTGGGTGCAATTTAGCATTTTTATTTCGGATATATTAATATTGTATTATTGATTTTAATTAGTTCTTATTAACCGAGCGGGAGGTCGGTCGCTGGTACAGACCTCACTGCGTTCGGTCTGTACTGGCGACGTCGGTCAAGATTCTCCCATACAGACCGACCTAGCTCGGTTAATAAGATGTTTATTATATGGCCAAACAAGAACAATTTAATTCGTTTAATGTAACTGGTTTCTACTAACTGACATTTTGCTTGCGAACGGCGATGAGCTGAACTTAATTCTGTCAAAGTCATCCTCAGTTTTGTCATCATGCTGTTATGCACTTCCATAAATAAATATTGGTAGAAGAAAATACTCAATATTTTTGCATTTTAGTTTGCATCTTTTCACCGCAAAACATTACCGGTCTAGATCATTGCCGGTCTAGATGGGAAAATCTAGACCGCGGTCAATATCGATTTTAGCCAATCAAATTCGTGAATTTTGTAGTTCCCAGTCCTCGTGAGACAGAGCCGTATAATAAAACACTAATACTAACCTCTTACTAACCGATCTCGAGGGATGTACTGGGGAATATTGGCTCGGGTCGTGTCAGAACGGTCGAGTGAAGTGAGGGCCATTACTCCCTAGTGCGGTCCCGAGTAATTGAGGTTAGTTAGTTGTTTATTATATGGCATCGTTTCTTTGAGCGATCGCACGCTTCGCTGGGTGAATAAGTGTCCGTAATCTTCGTTTTCCATCATTGAACTTTGAATGATAACCTTTTACCTGTAAAAATAAACTCCGCTTGCTACAATTGTACTCTTGTGATGAAAAAGTTAAATTCCCCTTTTGAGGAACTTTTGTTGTTTCGCTCAACTTGAATATCTTGGGAGAGCGAAATGATGCGGTAACGGACCGTTTCCATGGTCACGGCAATGGTCCGTACTGTAAAATCCCGACCAAAAACAACCAATCAGAGTGCTCCATCCATTTAGCCCGAGAACTCCTTGCCATATAATAATACGAATCACGGAGAAAATGATTGTAAACTGCACAGCAAGTAGTCTTCTTAAGTCTTTCAAAATTAAAAGTTTTAAATTACTCTTGACTAAAGGCGATATGGGGTAGTGCTGATATACACCTGTATTGTATTGCATACAAGATAAAATCAAGTTACTGTACTTCCTTTATTTTCTCTTGATCGCGTACTGGTGATAAAAAATAAAAAATCTGATTTTTTTCGGTTAATGAAGTCATTATAAAGATAAATCAATGATCAAGCGGATGACTTCAAGGTATGACTGCTTCCGGACGGCAATTTCGGGTAAGATTTACCTTGATGAAATCAGTAACCAGGTTAAAACATCTATGATAACTTAAAAAGACAATTTGTTCGGACTAAAGTCGTCCACGCAGATGAAAACTATGAGTTCGCTTTACAAATGTTTTTTAAATCTTGGTATCGAAGCCTTATCATAGCATAACGAATTAATTCTGTATATTATATATTAAGCGTGAATGCAAGCGAGACAAGCAAGAAAATAGTTAAAGCTCCCAGTATTGAAAATAATTATTAATCATGCCATTCTTGGCCACTGAAGGGTAAGATAAACCCCATTTTTTCATTGATCATTAATATCATACCAACACTGCCAATTTTACTATTTTTATTTTAAGCGTTGCTTCTCGAGTGATTTATCTGTAATCTCTTTGTATTTTGAAGGAAGAATTTTTTGAAAAACCCGCCAACTGACATCTCAGCGCCGTAGCTTATTTCAAATGATAAATAACACGAGTTCTTGAAAACTACATAAGGCTTTGTCCAACATTTGGCTGCAGTGCGAATTAATCCAGCTAATCCAAAATTATCCCAAACAAACAAAAAGGTTGACCGAATATCTTTGAAGTCAGATAAACAAGGCCTTCTGTAAAAAAACCCTCAAACTTTGGTTGTTGAAGTGCACACCTCAATTCGCAATATACATCTATATCTATATCTGTTGGTTATAAAAAAAAATATGGAAAGTTTTGAGTTTATTTAATAGAAGCTTGATCATAATATTGCTTGTTAATTGAAGCCACGTCGATCTAGCAAGTTACTGGAAAGGAAATTTGTTAGGGTGTGGGAACTTTCAAACTCTTTCAACAAACGACAACCACAGTCCCGTTTCATTCCTTTTGCATTTTTCTTAAAAGAAAAAATGTCCATTTCATTGAAGAAATGAACGTAGTCAATCAAGTCGGGAATAAGAACAACAAGGTTTCAATTTTTTGCTTGTTTGGTTCTGTTTTTCTATATGTGCTATTATCTTCAAACCAAAGTTAGCGAAGCTTTACTATTGCTTTTATTAACTTATATTTGAGAGAATATCATCAGTAGAGAAGGTGGATATCATGAAGTCCGTAGTTTTGCATGTCAAGTGAAGACTTAAGGATTACAAGTAAAAAAACTGCATCGGTAGCGGTTTCTGTTCTTCAGTGTTTATTCAGAGAGGCAGCGTTACTGTGTTTGAGTGCATCCTGCAGTATTTTTGCTGGCAGAAGAAAGCCTCCTCAAGGCAAGTTCGGAATCAATTCTGATTTCCTGTTGTTCGATCTCTTTGAAGCAGCCAAGCTTGAACCTTTTCCGTAGGACACCTCGAAAATCCCTCTTATAGAACGCACAGATAAATGGATCAAAAATTGAATTCAGCAGAAGCGTAAAGAAGGAGATGAAAATGACCTCGTTGGTGACTAGACTTGTCTGATTCAATATCCAAGATATATTGATATAAATGAGAGGGAGCCAGCAGAGCAAGAACATGGCAAAAACCATGGCGAAGACTCGAGTTGCCTTTTCATCGCTGCCAGCCAGGTGACCAGTAACATTGCCTTTAGAGGTTCGTTCTTTGCTTCTTAGGACAAAGCGATGAGCAACTCGCAAAACGCGCAAATAGACGAACACCATGGCGGTGCAAGGGATAAAGATGAAAAGAATTACAATCACTGCAATGTACACTTTATGTACAGTGGCGTCTACATCTGTATTCCACGCTAGCGGTAGAAGGCTCAAGACCAGAGGTAGAAGCCAGGACGTACCGATAATGATGCATACTTTGCGGCAACTCATAATGGTGCGATAACGGAATGGCCGAGTCAAGGCAATATAACGCTCGTACGTTACGCCACATAGGTTGAATACTGTTGCCAATAGGATAAATGCCACAAAATAACCGCCGATGACAGTTCTAGCGTAATGATCGATGATGTAAATAGGAACAAATACAACTGCGATTAGCAGATCGGATACTGACAGGCTAACTACTAGATAATTCGTTATGGTTCGAAGCTTCTTGTCGATGTAAACCATAGCACAAACTAGAATGTTTAATCCTGCAGACAGTATTGCCAATAAAGACCATGACACAATTAATGCAAGAAATGTCTTTGGGCTGATGGGCTCCGCGATATAACTACTGACTTCTTCCGCGGTGCTTATGTTTCCCATCTCAGTTCGTCGGCACGGCTCACCACGGACGACACTGTTACATATTTATACCCTAATCTCCTGTTTCACCTGTTCCTTTGAATGAATTGAATACCGCGCAAACTCTTAGATTTCCCCCTCAAATTTCTACTTTCATGTGCCCAGGGCAGTAGCTTGGTTGTGTCGCATTACTTTTACACTGGACTAAAAATTGGTCGTTTGGCTTTCGTGTTAATTTCATACGTAGTAGTCGTTTTTAAAGCCGCATAAAAATGCGGTTGCGCTTAAAGGATAATAAATTTAAACCTGTCTTGCCAAAGTCGTTTTAATAATCTCTTGGTTTTTCTCTTACCTTGCTGTAATTGGAGGAATCTGAAAAAAACTTTCTTTGTTTTCTCTTTCTTTTTTTTAGTCTTCAGTTGCTCAGTGTTTAGATTTACAGATTAGAGATTCGAGTCTTTTTTCCTCACGACGTACGGCAATTAGCAACACTTAGCAACAGATAGATAGCCTCTCGGGATATATTTGTGACGATGA
>NC_090869.1:36725775-36740775 GCF_036669935.1 Montipora foliosa
AAATTCCCGACCATGGGGCAACGCATACATATCAAAATCCCCACTCAGGGGAAGGCTCTCTCAGCCAATTTACCGTAGATAACCCCTCCCCCCACCCTTGGGCTTAGCATTGAGAGGTGCATTAGACCCACCTAAATATTTCCCTTCACATGCAAAGAATCGGAAATCGACACCACCAGACCGTTTCTAATTGGTTGTGTTTTGTGCCAGCGTTGCGTCACGCTTTTTAAAGCGTGACGTTAAAGTAAGTTGTTTACTAATGCACGTCGTCATTTCATATGATATCATCCCCTTCAGTACAGTAAGTCACACGCACTTCATCATATCGTATATTATTAAGCTCTAGTTAATTATTTACATACGAGTTTACTGGCTAAGCGATGAGCGTTTGCAATCAGGTCGCATAACATTTTACACCTGCTTTCCAAATTGCTGAAAACCCATGTTTTGATGCGCATATTCCATTCAATACCAGTAAGCTTATAAATATCTACTTGTTCATTTGTAATTTGTTTACTGATGCGCGCAGTCAATTATATCGTAGTAATTTTTTACACTACACCCTCTAATTATTTATTTGCATCCAAGGCGCGTATCAGGTATGATATTATTATACTCTTCTTATTTATAAGAAATATGCAGCACGCACAGAACATTTAATGATAAGTTCTTGTTAATCTTCGTATCCATATGTAACTTATCGACTGACGTGCGCTCGATGTAAAGTTATATGATATTATGCCCCTCTCACTTAGTGACTATATTATTTCCATTTACTGTCTAAATTGCACAAAATCAGTGTGCGCACACACCATTTAATGCTAATAAGATATTTATAAACATCTATTTGTTCTCTAGTAAGTTGTTCGAAGATGCACGCGCACAAGTTTATCCTAATGATATTTTTACAATTAACCCTAAACTCGCAAGTTATTTACCAACGCGCGCACAACATCGTGCTATGTGAAATTATCATCCTTCGCTTTATTTTTTTTGTAAGTTGTTAAAAAGCGCACACTATCATATCGTAAGATAAAGGGCACAATATAATTAGTTTGTGACCATCTACTTATTCATACGTACGTTGATTAATAATGCGTGCATTCTATCACGTTATTACCGTCTGTTTATTTACCTTCAAGCTGTTTGCTAATGCGGACACCACCATCTCTTGATATTACTGGCACCTAGTTAACCACATGCGCGTTTACCATTTTCAATGTTATTATCATCCCCCACTTACTTATCAGTAGTATGCAACACGCGCACGCCGTTTAATGATACGTTTTTGTGACACTGTTTTTATTTGAAGGTGGCTCTTCTTATGACGCACACACGCTATCACATAATTACGATATTATGCCCCTTAAGTAAATCATAAGTTGTTTTTAAGAGCTCACACTCCACTGTATTGAGTATTTAAGGAGTCTGAGCTAAATAACTATAATACAGAACGTCTGGATAATCTGCTTAAAGAAAGGCCGTCAGCGGGAATAGTGATTACGGGAGACATCAACCAACTGGATCCGCGCTCGCTGTGTCGGAGGTTTGATTTGCGGAAAATTGTTAAAGCCCCGACTCGCGGAAATAATATTCTTGACCAAATTCTAACAAACATGGGTAATATATACGGTGAGGCTCAACATCTGCCTCCCTTTGGGCGCTCAGATCATAAGTGTATACCTTACACTCTGTTGAAGCATCGACCAACTGGCAAATGGTCTGTGATAACTGCCAGAAGTCTCAAAGCTAATAACATCAGAGCTCTTGGGTTAAAGCTCAACCACGAGAACTGGGAGTTTGTTTTCCAAGCGAAAGATGCGGATGAGAAAGTCGAGGCGTTCAATAATATACTAATTGAAGCTCTTAACACCTGTACTCCTCAAAAACGCGTGCGTATGCACCCAAGCGACAAGGAATGGATGACACCACATATTAAAGGCGCAATTAGCGCTCGCCAGAAGGCCTTTTCTAAAGGTGACAAGGAAAGATACAGACAGATGAAAGATAAAGTTGCAAATCTCATCAAGAATGCGAAACGCAAGTTTTATGAAACAAAGGCGAGTGAATTTCGCATGTCTAATCCACGCAAATGGTATAAATTTATTTACGCGCTCTGCGGTGCCGAAAGACAAAGAACAACACCTACAGCCCCGTCATCTGATGAGCTAAAAGAGGTTAAAAGAGATAAGTTACTGCAAGCCTTTACAGCACCTTAGAAAAACAGAACGGCGACGGCTTTGCTGGCCTCAGAAATATCTGATAGACTGCAAGATAGCCCACCTCCTCTTCCAAGTATCGGTCAAGTAAAAGCCATAATGAAACATCTTAGTGGCAGGAAGTCTACAGGTTGTGACGAAGTACCGGCGTGGCTCTTGAAATCTTTTCACGAAGAGATAGCGCCTGCCTTACATGATATTATTTGCGCTAGTATACAGCAGTGCAAGTACCCAACAGCATACAAGCACGCGTTGATTAGTCCTGTACCCAAAGTTAGCAATCCAACGGACATTAATAACGACTTCAGACAAATCTCTGTCCTTCCTCAAGCTGCGAAAGTTCTTGAGAAAATCCAACTCATGCTGAATAAAAGTAACATGAAGATCGACGCTACCCAGGGTGCATTTTAGGAAAAGCGGTCAACTGTAACGGCACTCACAAGTATAACCCAAGATTGGTTCAATGCTACTGAGCCAACGAGTCCGTTTTGCGGGGTGCATGCCTTATTTTTGGATTTCCGCAAAGCGTTTGATCTTGTTGATCACACCACTTTACTTGAGAAACTAGCTACCATGAATATCTCTCGCAGTTTCTGGAACTGGGTTCAAAGTTATCTCTCCGGTAGGACATTGCAGGTCAAGCTCCCAGGGATAGTTTCTTGTAGTGGAGAGGTTATTGCTGGAGTTCCTCAAGGCGGGTTTATTTCACCTAACCTGTTTAACGTGTTTATTAACGATATTGATGACTGCTATCCCCAGGGAGTTTCAATCAATACCTGTAAGTACGCTGATGATTGCACCCAATACGAACTGGTGCCGACCGGAAGTGAAAGTCACATACATGATGTTATGGTAAAAATGGAGGCGTGGGCAGAGCTGAATAAAATGGAGATAAACGACAAAAAGACCAAAGAGATGTGGATTAGTCTTAAGAAATCTCAGCAGATTCATGCCCCTAGTTCGATTAGAGTTGGAACGAGAAGTTGGAGAGAGTAGAAGTTTTCAAGTTACTCGGAGTGCATGTTCAGAGAGACTTAAAGAGGAATACACACATTGATGAAATTGTAACTAAAGCAAGTAATCGTCTCTACTTCCTCCTGCGCGCGTGTCGCAAAGCCAACTTACCCACCGAAGTTGGACTGACTACATATATAACAAAAATTCGTCCACCTCTTGAATACGCATCACCCATCTGTGGAGGCATCCCAAACTATCTGGCTGAGGAGCTACAGCGTATTCAAAATCACTCTTTAGACATCTTAGGTCTAGCCTGAGAGACTGTGGAGTCCCTGGGTGTAAGAAGGGACAGTCACACAGCACACGCTTTTAAGGAAATCTTAGATTCAGAAGGTCTCCATCCTTGCTTTAAATTTTTAATTTCAAGACCCCAATCGTATTCCCTTAGGGCTCAACGGGTGCGAGTTCCCATTTCACGAACGAATAGGAACATGAACTCCTTCATACAGCGTGGGACTAGATTGTTAGGAAACAAATCATATAAAGCATAGTCTATATTTTACTTTTATTTTATTTTATTCTATTTATTTAATTATAATTATTATTTTATCCTAATTAATTATTTTAATTGTATATCGTACATTCAAAATTATTGTAAATTTGATGTAATTCTGTTTAGCCAAAGTCAAATAATAAGACCTGATATATAGCTCAATACTGATGATATATGTAAGCTTGCTTGCTGTAGCGCGTTTACCATCATGTCGTGTGATTTTTTCCCCCTCTACTTTTTAAATTACTTACAAGCTGTGTGCTGTTGTGCTCACGCCATAAAATGCTGATATGATATTATAAACCTCTACTTGTTCATTTGTAAGGTGTTTGCTGATATGCGCGCCCACAATTATATCCTATGACATTTTACACTCAAGCCATTAAATATCTACTTGCAAGTTGTTTTCTCTCGCGCGTACGCCATCATGTCATGTGATATTATCCCCTTTTCTTTGAAGTTCTGTTAGTTGTTTGAAAGGCGCGTGTACCATAGTATCGTATGATAAAATTGACCTTAAATTATTCACAAGCGCATTTGCCATCATGTAGTAGATATTGTTAGCCTCTATTTGTTAAATTACCCACAAGTTGCATTCCAACATGCACAAGCCGTTTAATACTAATTAGGCATTGGTAATATCATTTACTTGTTCACTGAATTGTAAACTCCTTGCAGAACAGCGCATGCGCGCTATCATGTCGCATGGTCGTATAACCCCTTGACAAATAAATGTTAACGCAATCGCAGGATAAAAAAATCTACTTAATTTACTAATAAGGTGCTGTGAACGCGAGAGTATTATCTTATTTTGCAATATTTTTACACCCAACTTATTTCTTACCTCCTTACTTATATTTAGCCATTTAGTATTCTTCATATTTATTTTTCACTCATGTATCTTACACAACGGCCTTTATCCGCTAGTTAGTGCATTCGTTATTTTAACACCTTTTATAAGGCTTAGATGTGCAAGGGTAGCATCATAATTTATCCTCATTTTTGTACTTATCCGATGACTTTGGTATTTTTCACACCATTATATACATATGTATTGGATCAGCCGTTTGACAAGAAACTTCCAACGATATAAGCAGTAGATCCTAGTTAGCTCTTTGACATATAGATTAACTGATAAAAAGGTAAAGTCACTGCTCACGAGCCAGAAGGCCCATCAGGCCAGCGCTTATCTCCGGTTTCAGTAGCATTAAGCGACTAGGAGTATTTATACTCCCCCCTGGATGGGATGCTAGTCCATCGCAGGGTTACCCCCAGCATTACGTCGGTACCCAATTATACACCTGGGTGGAGAGAGGCACCGTGAGAGTAAAGTGTCTTGCCCAAGAACACAACGCAATGTCCCCGGCCATGCCCCGGACCCGGACCACTCTATCCGGAGTCGAGCGCACTAACCAATGCATTCTAAGCTCTAACTTTCTTTCTTTTATACGGTAATGATCCGATGGGAAAATTGTTTAAAAGTTCATTGTAGCAACCACAGCTTTACGGTCTCCATCCAACAAGTCAAGAGTCGAGACTCCGTGCCGGTGTTATTCTCTCAAGGAGCACTGATATCCCTGTGTTTTGTGGAATTTCGGGCATGATTCTTGTCGAAATATGAAGTAGATAGCTGCAAATCAGACTTGAAATAGACCTTATTCATTTGAACATTTTGCTTCCAGGATTTATATGACGGGACATTATCCCACCATATTATTCTTTTCAAATTTCGCAATATTCGTGCTCAAATACGCCCTTTTTATGAAAAAGACAACTCTTTTGTTGGGCTCGACAATATTTCCTCAAAACGTTTGAAAGTTGTAGCGCCTGTCCTCGCGGAATCTTGTCTGCAAAATTTTTAACAAATCTGTCGAAACTGGTATTTTTCCATCTCAGTGGAAAAGTGCCAATGTTTTCCTGTATATAAGAGGGATGACAAGTCTGATCCGAATAGCTATCGACCGATTTCTGTTTTGCCTGCTGTTGGAAAAGTTTTTGAAAGAATTATATATGACCAACGGTATTCTTATCATTCAAGAAACAAAATCTTAACTAAACGTCAGTCTGGTTTTCGTTCTCTGCATTCCACTGTAACAGCATTGTTGGATGCAACGAATGAATGGGTATTTCAACATTGATCAAGGTAACACAATCTGGTAGTTTTTCTGGATTTGTTTAAGGCCTTCGCTACGGTATCGCATGAGATTCTCTTAAACAAATTTTTGAACTGTACGGGATTATTGGACTGACTCTGCATTGGTTTAAATCCTATCTTTCAAACATAGACCATTGGCAAGTTTGTGTGGTCCAGGGATACACATCTGAGCCTCGAATAATCAGTTGTGGTGTTCCACAAGGATCCATCCTTGGACCACTGTTATTTTTCTATTTATATTAATGGTCTTCCTGAGTGCTTAAATATGCGACAGCACGTATGTTTGCAGACAACACCTCCATCAAAAATTCTCATAAATCTACGGCACGCCTTCACCGGGAAGTGAACCATGATCTGAATAATTTACAAAATTGGCTACTAGCTAATCAGCTTAGCTTAAATGTGCTCAAAACTGAGTACATGTATTTTGCCTCTGATTATAACCTATCTAATCTTGGAATCTTCGCGATAGAACCCTTGAAAATTGGCGAGCAACCTATAACCAGAGTTCAGTCCACTAAGTCCCTTGGAGTTGTATTTGACCAGCGTCTAGTATGGGAGGAGCATGTTGACAGCCTTTGCGAATGTGTCGCATCAGGACTGCTGCGTTAAAACAGGCTCGTCAGTATGTTCCCCAAGACACACTTCTAACAATATTTAACGCGGTTATTAAACCCCTCTTTGATTACTGTGACGTAGTATAAACCGAATGCATAAATGGCGGCCAAAAAAATATTCTTTTGTTTATGTGCTAATTAGACTCACTATACAAAAATTTGGTTTTATCAACGGAGTTGATAATGTAAATTGGCCACCGTACAGAGATTCTAAAAGCTGACGTTTCGAACGTTAGCCCTTCGTCAGAGCGAATCGAGGGATTATGGGTTACGTGTAGTTTTTATAGTAGAGTAGGAGCTACGCTATTGGTGGTAACATGGCAACGTGAAAAATAGGAATATATTAGTTAAATGAAAAGCGTTCGTTAATACCGTGAGGATTAAGGGTGCCGATTTGAGAGATGAATTTTTGTTCCAGATTCTTGCGGCTTTCCGTCGTACCTAGATGTAGGGAAAGGCTGAAGATAGCCATGTGTTTTTTGGAGTGGTTAGGCAGATTAAAATGGCGAGCGACTGGCTTGGATGCATCCTTGTCATTCTTCTCAACATCGAGAAGGTGTTCACGGAATCGGTCACCTAGTCGTCTACCTGTCTCACCAATGTATAATTTATTGCATAACGTGCAGGTTATGCAATAAATGACATTTGCGGAGGTACATGTGAAACGATCGGTGATCTTAACAGATCGCTTAGGTCCCGATATCTTGCTAGTGTTACGTGATACGGATAGTCACGTTCTCTAATAACCTAGCATAGCTTTAGCAGCGGATTCTTAGTTGAACAAAATCGATTAACTGTGACGAAATTGATACTCACTACCACCTGGTGGCAACATGAAATAAAAAAGTCCTCTTGTTGCCAAGTATCCCGTTAACATGGAAACTATATACAACAGCAAATGGAATATTTGATTTTACTCCAGCTGGTTCACTATATTGATAGGATCTCTGGCAAGAAAATAGGTCGTCCTTCGATTCCGGAAAGTGTGGGATAGATCCCATCATCAGGTTGTGATGGTAATGGTACGAGCGATTTTGGTTGAACTCTGACGCGAAATGCTTTTTCATGAACGTCCGTCTCGAGCAACATTCAAAGCACATTTTATAGCTTTATTCAAAAACAATGACAGTAGTGTATTCCTTCAAAAAAACAAAAAAACAAAATGAAATCGGTAATTTATCTGGTCCTCTCTAGTGTACGTGATGGTGAAGAATTTATAATCAGTTTCTGTTGACATAACTTCAAGTCTGTAGCCAATCACTTGGCGGGGCAAAGCGCTTGCGGCAAGAGTGAAAAATGTTTTTAAGGTTTCAAAACGCACAGTCCAGCACAGCAACGCAGGATTCTTAGTTGCATTAAACGTTTGAAGCAGTGTTGTAATCGTCACTAGAAAATACTGCAATCCTAGCGATTCAACTAATCTCGGTTCCACAACTGTTTAGAATGTGTAGCTCGAGTCAGAACAAAGATTCTACTACTAGTCGAGGGGTAAATGAGAGCAGCGTAACAGATGATGAAAAACGTACGGCTAGCCGAGAAAACGAACAAATGACAGCTGGAAATCCAAAGAAAGATTTACATGGAGAAGGATTGAAGTTTCGCGAGATCAAAGTGTGTGACAAAGAAGTAAGCGTCGCCCAAAAAACTTTTCCCGACTTTTTCTGCCAGAGATCAGTTGACCTTTATCAGGACATTTTCGCCGCGCCACAGACACAAACGAATTTCAAAGATATCTCAGGAAGGAAACAAAATCCACCAAGCGAATGCAGAGGACTGGTGCTCTGGTACATCCGGGAGTATGGACTTAAGTGGAATTCGCTGAACTGAATATCAGGGTTCCGGATTTTCTCTTTTTATCTCTTCATCAATGATTTTGGCGATTTTTGTTCTTATGAATATATCGTCATCTTATGTGTTAATCTTAACACGATTTAGCTTATGGCTGCAATATATTTGCAGCTGTGTGTCAATAAAGTGTCTATCACATCTATCCAGCACGTTGCTTTAAATTTGACGTTTAGATTGTTTTCTTGTAAGCTATGTGTGATGCCACGTTTCGGTAATAACGGTCAAGCTACGTCAGGCTTCATCAGTAGTTTTGAAATTTGAACTGAGCATTCAAATCTGCGTGCCAGTTTTAAATTCAGGGGCGCATCCAGGATTTTTCTTGGGGGGGCGAGGGGGTGGTGCACCACTATAGAATGGGGAAGGTGACTGGTGACGTTTTTTTTTTTTTTTTTTTTTTCCCGCAGAATACCAGTTACATCAGAGAGTCGCAAGTCATCTCAGGGGGGAGGGGGTGCACACCCCCATCGCGCTTCCCCTAGAGCCGCCCCTGAAACGTTGCCTTTTCCAGTGGATATATCCTTGATATATCGCAAATAGTTAGCTACGAACTTCCGTTTCATTATAAAATAAACGATTTTTGAAAAGTGAAAACTATTTCAAGCGTTTGATAAATTATTGTTCAGTTATTGTGCATTTTTCGTACCAAAGCTTCAAGATTCCATTCAAATCACGCATTCCGGATGTTCATTTCAGTCTACCGGATAATGGCCACGCGTGACAGAGCTCGACTGTAACAACCTAGAAGCTATGCTAAAAGATCTTGCAAGTTCTCGGTTTGTTTGACCTTCCCCATATTAGTGAGTGTGTTACGCTGAGCAAATGAACTGAACAGTCGCCCGGAAGTGTCATCTCTGATTTAAAATTTTAAGTGCAGCAGCTCTTAGCATTTAAAAAGCTCTTTGATAAGCAAAATGCAAAATTTGCTCTGTTTGGCGCGACAAGTTGACACGATAGCTACAGACAATAGCTTAAGTTAAGAGCACCATATTTCTGTATACATTTTTTTATTGAAAACTGGGCCATTGGATAATGCAATTCGACAGTTTTGATTGGCTAAGCCATCATGGGTTATGAGCCATTTTACATTGTACCATGATTTACAAACACGGCAAGCATACGCGTGATTTTTTGGGCCTTTTTATTTTTATTGTAGTCTAGTGTACTATATTTTGGGGACGTTTTTAATAAAACAATTATTCCACTCGCGCTTGTTGGATATGAGAAGATTATAGCCAACTCGGCGCTACGCGCCTTGTTGGCTATCTATCATCTCATATCCAACGCGCGCTCGTGGAATAATTGTTAAATATGCCTGCAGTGGCCTACAGCACTTAGTCTCTAGGGTGGCGTGGAGTCACTCTACCCTTAGAACATAAATCGCTGTAGATCTTGGCTTATTCCTCGCAGGTGTTAAGCCATTTAATTCTGAGTAAGCAGCATTTTGATACGGCAGTGACCTTGCTTGCTTGCTGTCTCTAATTTACTTGACGACAATGGATAAAACTGTTAGACCAAGTCTTATCTGCACAATCTATGTAGTTCTCAGTCATTTGGTTAAGCTTCTCTAAGTTTTAATCACTTCTCATAGACAACTTTTATAAATGGCGACTACCTTTACATTATTTTGTATTCATGTAATTAGACCTACTGCCTTCATTTTGAAACAAATAATCTTTTGAAATTTGCTAATTTGTTCTTACTTCAGGAATAATTGAAATGCACCTTAAATTTTTTTGAGTTTCTAAGGTATTCCAGTTGTCACCACTTTTTTAAAGAAAAAGCCTGACTTTTGGAAATGTAAAGCTTGGACAGTTTAAGTATAAGATTAGGATTCATAGTAAGTCCAGGAGCAATCTGCGATCAGGCGTACTTTTCTTTAGAGAAAACGCGAAAGGTACTTTTCGCGCCCTCTAAATCTCTAAAGAACAGAACGCCTGATCGCAGGTTAGTCCAAAAGTGACTGGAACCGCCTAGTTGGACAGATAAAAGTAGTTTCTGGAACTTCGAAATCTTCGGCTCCCTGGTATCATACTACGTTATTGCCTTAAATATTATGAATTATCAATGTCACAAGTGGTGCCCCAATATCTTTTTTAGGAAGGTCTTTAAGGGCTCTCCTTCTACACAGGTTGCAATGATACTAACGTGAGATACTTAAATTGTAATAAATGGCTGCGACCTCAAAGAAGCAATTCACAATGAATTCAAAAATTCTCGCGCGTTCATTGGCCAATTTTTATTGTCAATAAAGCGGACAGACACATAAATTTACAATTTATGCGATAATGACGCGATACTGCTCCCGTCAGATTGAAGTATCTCGCATTTTTGTCTCGCTTTCTTCTCGTGTTTTGACTTAATTTTGACCCCTCTCCCTTTTTGTTATTGTAAAAAACAAATTGATGTCAGTTTTTCATGTGTCTGTCCTGTTATTGGTCATGAATTTCGTCATAACATTGCCAAGGTAGTCTGCGGATCCACTCGGCTATCGTGGATCCACAGCTACTTTGACAATGTTATAATGCAATTCATGATCAATAACAGGACAGACGCATGAAAAACTGACATCAATTTGTAAATTTGCATGGAGCCAATCTTTGTGTCTGTGTCAATTAATTGGAGAAGGGGCAGATAAGTTCAGGTAACCAGATGCATGATGATACGTGCTGGTAACTAGTTGCATGACGATTTTGAATAACGAAATAACCCAATGCTCTTCACTCCAATTTTAACGTCACTCATGATCACATCTGGGAATACGGACATATTTACCTCACAAAGTGCCTACCCCCTATACTATGGCCTTCAAGTAAAGAAAAATAGCTGTATTTATTCTTACCAGTCCTGTCAAATTAACTACTGATAATAGTTGCATTTATATATTTTGATGAGTGTCGTAAAACCAAAACCAAAGTAATTACTTTGGCCAATCAAAAAGGACGGAGACAATCCGGTAAACCAATCAAAACACGTAGCCGACACAAAGCGCGGGAAAATGTTCACACGCGAGCCATGATTTGTTTTGGTTTCACTTCTGATTAGTTGAAAAAGTGGCGCGAGAACTTTGAACCAATCACTGAGGGAAGTAATTATAAACCAAAGCAATTCGCTAATTTCTTTCGACACTCAATTGAAAACCACTCTATTTGATAACTATTAATAGCTATTGCGCTGCATTTGTAAACTCTTAGGCGCATGACTATTAGAACACCAAGCTTCCCAAGAGTTTTAGTAGTTCAATGTGAAGAGCAATCGATTTCAGTCGTCCCGCCCGTCGCCAAGCAAATGGTTTCCCATCCTTCCCACGGGCACATTACACATTAAAACATCAAAAGTTTCGGCCTTGTTAACACCTCAACTTCTTTGAAGTATATCCCAAAAATGCAAGGACAAGCCGAGGAAGCGTTTGTTTGTAAGTCTACTTTTTATTCATGGTCTTAATTTAGGCAAATGTTTAGTGCAGCTCTATATACCTATAATTGCTTAAGTCTGCCCACGAGTTAATTACAAATGAGAGAGAAGTTGTGAAACGACAGCTGGGGGAAAAACCTCTTTGTACGTCCACTTGCCCCATGGAGGAAAACCCCGTGCCAGTTCAACCCCCCAATCAAAGACCTCACGGGCTGGGTCAGAGCAGAGTTTGCAAAAATGTAAACCATAAGTATTGTAGATTAAAACAGATTCAGGAACAGATAAGAAAAACGTTTTCTTAAAATACCTGTTTAAACATTTACTTAAGAAAGACACTCTCAATCTGAAAAAAACTGATCCATTTGACTCTTGCTCTTAGAAACTTCGAAGGTGAAAAAGGTTTACGTAGATTTAATACTATTCTTTGAGGGTAAATTTCGACAATGGCCTTGATGGGTTGGTTATAATAGCTGTTTACTTAAAGTCTTAAGTTTTTATCTTATTTTTGCCTATTTTGCACCCATTAATATCTCTTATTGCCCAACGCCAAGGAGTTTGTTAACTTTCGCACACCGGTGTTTCATGCACGCATTCATTTTTCTTTATTAGTAGTGTGCCAGAGCTTGTGCAAATATATGAAACGATATTATCACCCTAAAATATAACATTTTCAACGCATCACTCACCCATCTTATCGTACATTTCATAAGCCCCGAAAGGACATCGGGTCTCATGAGATAATAACCTCTGCGTGGCTAGTAATTCGTTAACAAATTAAATGCCCGCACAATAATATTTCATGCATTTATTATGAATAATTATTTGGTACAGCGCACGCCATAATGTTTTGTGACATGTAACCTAGTTAGCTAATTTCCCGAACACCATCGTATAGTACAATGCTATTACATTCATGTGAGCACGCAAATTAAAGCCATTACAGCTATCCCCCATTCACTCACCGTTTTGCAGATCATAAAATAGTAGGACAGTATCATTATCAATTTATTCCTATGTTAAGTTCTTTGCTAACATGTGCGTGTCATTTATATTATTACAATATTAGTCCCAACTTATTTACTTACAAATACTATGCTAATGCGCCCAGGCCATTGAACGTAATGATAAATTTCTGTAACAAATGTAGTTGTTTAGAACTAAGTTGCTTGATAATGCGCGCACACTGTCATGACATCATTAGTGTCTACTCATTCGCTTGCAAGTTATTTGCTAACGTGCTCATGCTGTTATGTCACTGCCTGGTATTACTGCCATTTACTTTTGAGTTGTAAAAAAACACCCACGCACCATCAAATCATATGATATAGGGCACTGTACCATGATCATCTAATTATTCTTAAGTAAGTTGTTTACTAATGCATGTCGTCATGTCATATGATATCACTTCCTTCAGTACAGTACGTCATACGCACTTCATTATATCGCATATTATTAACCTCCAGTTAATTGTTTACATACGAGTTACTTGCTAAACGATGAGCGTTTGCCATCAGATCGCATAATATTTTACACCTGCTTTCTAAATTACTGAAAACCCAAATATGCCGATGCGCATATTTCATTAAATACCAGTGAACTTAGAACATTTAATGATAAGTTCTTGTTAATCTTCTTATCCATATTTAACTTATCGACTGACGTGCGCTCGACGTAAAGTCATATGATATTATGCCCCTCTCACTTAGTGACTATATTATTTCCATTTACTGTCTAAATTGCACAAAATCAGTGTGCGCACACACCATTTAATGCTAATAAGATATTTGTAAACATCTATTTGTTCTCTAGTAAGTTGTTCGAAGATGCACGCGCACAAGTTTATCCTAATGATATTTTTACAATTAACCCTAAACTCGCAAGTTATTTACCAACGCGCGCACAACATCCTGCTATGTGAAATTATCATCCTTCGCTCTAATTTTTTTGTAAGTTGTTAAAAAGTGCGCACTATCATATCGTAAGATAAAGGCCACAATATAATAGCGGAGCTGCGCGCGCGCGCGGAGCACCATAGCTAAGAAAATACTGGTAACCCATCGATGGGAGAAAATTTGGTAAAATAGCCATGACGTCATTTTCCGTCCGTACGTCCGTCCGCCCCATCATGTATGCCAATGTGACCAGTACACGTAACCATATCACTGGCTCACGTTTGGAGCTCAGCCAGGAGGCAATTAATTACTCCATTTGACACTGTAACTAGTTTACAGCATACATCGTTGATATTGGACATCAATGTTATGGTCAATTGACACCTGTCAAAACAAGGTATCCGCTGACCAGTATCACGTGACCATATAGCGGGCTCAAGTTAGACTATATCGAGGTCAGCTCTTTTTTTAAGTTGACCGCTGAGCAGGGACTGGTTGTTGATTGGATCGCAGGCTCAAGCCAGGTCAGACACTCACACAAACACCTGATTGAGGCTTAATTTGTGACACTGTTTTTATTTGAAGGTGGCTCTTCTTATGACGCACACACGCTATCATATCATACGATATTATGCCCCATAAGTAAATCATAAGTTGTTTTTAAGAGCGCACACTCCATTGTATTGAGCAATATTGATGATATATGTATGCGTTGCTTGCTATAGCGCATTTACCATCATGTCGTGTGATTTTTCCCCCTCTACTTCTTAAATTAATCACAAGCTGTGTGCTGTTGTGCACACGCCATAAAATGCTGATATGATATTATATACCTCTACTTGTTCATTTGTAAGGTGTTTGCTGATATGCGCGCCCACAATTATATCCTATGACATTTTACACTCAAGCCATTAAATATCTACTTGCAAGTTGTTTACTCTCGTGCGTACACCATCATGTCATGTGATATTATCCACTTTTCTTTGAAGTTGTGTTAGTTGTTTGAAAGGCGCGTGTACCATAGTATCGTATGATATAATTGACCTTAAATTATTCACAAACGCATTAGCCATCACGTTGTAGATATTGTTAGCTTCCACCTGTTAAATTACCCACATGTTGCATTCCAACATGCACAAGCCGTTTAACACTAAATAGGCATTGGTAATATCATTTACTTGTTCACTGAATTGTAAACTCCTTGCGGAACCGCGCATGCTATCATGTCGCATAGTCGTATAACCCCTTAATAAATAAATGTTAACGCAATTGCAGGATAAAACAATCTACTTACTAATAAGATGCTGTGAACGCGAGAGTATTATCTTATTTTGCAATATTTTTACAC
>NC_090869.1:36748275-36758275 GCF_036669935.1 Montipora foliosa
TAAGTGTTGTATATGAAATGACTGTACCTCATTGGGTGGAGTTAATTTGACCCCGGACCCAAGCTCCGTGTCCACCTTGTTTATCAGCAGCTGTTCAATTCATCAGCTATCGTGGAATCGGAAGCAGAAAATGCTCATTTCCAGCCAAGTGCGTGGGGATTTTTGGCGACGAAACATTCACCGAGGTTTGCAAATGATGGGGCTTTAGCTTTGCGTGAAAAAATCGCGGCTGGGATGGATTTTCGAGGCGCAAACCGCCTCTGAGTTGACTACGGTCGAAATCTTAGTGTGCAGCCTTGACTTCGTCTTAGAACAGTGAAAACTCGGAATTCCCGAAACGGTAAAATGAGCTCCAAAACGCACAAGAATACACCAGAGGTGAGTCATTTTTATTCATGTTATTGAATGAACGTTAAATTGATCGTTTTTTAGGCTTCATAATCGACGATATTTTATTTCCCATACAAAGTCTTATAACGCATTTAAATTCTCAACGGCTGCCTGTAACGCAACACCGCTTGCACTCAAAGGTCATCTTCCCACTAGTAATTAATTATTACACTCTCTCTAGTGACGCGAACTTGGGCTGCCTATGGTTTAATTTTCAGCAATAATTATCTGGAAAAACGAAGTCAAAACACTGGTTGGCAAAAGTATGAACTCTTGTCTTACCATTGAAGACTTTCAGGCCAAATTTTGTGGCCTTCTTTGTCTTCTGTAGCACAGCATCATTACGCCGGCCATTTTGTTTTGTTTGGATCAATTATTATTCACTCCGTAGGGAGTAAATAATGCTCAATTACTCCGAGATAGCGAACCAATCAGATTGCTCGAAACACCAAGATCACTGAGTGAGTATATACTAACTTGTATTACCTTTTACAAGGCTTTTCTGTAAAGCAGTAGTTTTTTCCCTTACTGATGTAAATTCCGTGGGTAAATAAAGCTCATTCATTCATTCATTCATTCTCTCTTATTCTCTCTCTCTCATGTCGCTTTGAGGTTAGGGCGATTTCAATTGCGGTTTCGTGATACGGATAGTCACGTTCTCTAATAACGTAGCATAGCTTTAGCAGCGGATTCTTAGTAGAACAAAATCGCCGATTAACTGTGACGAAATTGATACTCACTACCACCTGGTGGCAACATGAAATAAAAAAGTCCTCTTGTTGCCAAGTATCCCGTTAACGTGGAAACTATATACAACAGCAAATGGAATATTTGATTTTGCTCCAGCTGGTTCACTACATTGATAGGATCTTTGGCAAGAAAATAGGTCGAACACCCGGAAAGTCTGGGATAGATCCCATTATCAGGTTGTGGTGGTAATGGTACGAGCGATTTTGGTTGAACTCTTACGCGAAATGCTTTTTCATGAACCGGTCCGTCTCGAGCAACATTTAAAGCACATTTCATAGTTTTATTCAAAAACAATGACAGTAGTGTATTCCTTCAAACAAAAACAAAATGAAGTCGGTAATTTATCTGGTCCTCTCTAGTGTACGTGATGGTGAAGAATTTATAATCAGTTTCTGTTGACATAACTTCGAGTCTGTAGCCAATCACTTCACGGGGCAAAGCGCTTGCTACAAGAGTCAAAAATGTTTTTAAGGTTTCAAAACGCACAGTGCAGCACAGCAGCGCAGGGTTCTTAGCTGCGTTAAACGTTTCAAGCAGTGTTGTAATCGTCACTAGAAAATACTGCAACTAAACTTTCAAGTAATCTCGATTCCACAACTGTTTAGAATGTGCAGCTCGAGTCAGAACAAAGATTCTACTACTAGTCGAGGGGTAAATGAGAGCAGCGTAACAGATGATGTAAAACGTATGGCTAGCCGAGAAAACGGGCAAATGACAGCTGGAAATCCAAAGAAAGATGTACATGGAGAACGATTGAAGTTTCGCGAGATCAAAGTTTGTGACATAGACGTAAGCGTCGCCCAAGAAACTTTTCCCGAGTTTTTCTGCCAGAGATCAGTTGACCTTTATCAAACGAATTTCAAAGATATCTCAGGAAGGAAACAAAATCCACAAAGCGATTGCGGAGGACTGGTGCTCTGGTACATCCGGGAGTATGGACTTAAGTGGAATTCGCTGAACTGAATATCAGGGTTCCGGATTTTCTCTTTTTATCCCTTCATGTAGAAAATAGGTCATCAATGATTTTGGCGAATTTTTGTTCTTATGAATAGTCGTTTATTATTCTTTTTGTCATCTTATGTGTTAATCTTAACACGATTTAGCTTATGACTGCAATATGTTTGCAGCTGTTTGTCAATAAAGAATCTATCACATCTATCCAGCACGTTTCTTTAAATTTGACGTTTAGATAGTTTTCTTGTAAGCTATGTGTTATGCCACGTTTCGGTAATTACGGTCAAGCTACGTCACGCTTCATGGGGGAAGGGGGGGGGGGGGGGGGGGTTGCACCACTATGGAATGGGGAAGCTGACTGGTGAGGTTTTTGTTTTGTTTTTGTTTTTTTTGCAGAATACCAGTTACATCAGAAAGCAGCAGGTCATTCAGGGGGGAGGGGGTGCACACCCCCTGCACCCTTCCCCTAGATCCGCCCCTGAAACGTTGCTTTTTCCAGTGGATATATCCTTGATATATCGCAAATAGTTAGCTACGAACTTCCGTTTCAGTATAAAATAAACGATTTTTGAAAAGTGAAAACTATTTCAAGCGTTTGATGAATTATTGTTCAGTTATTGTGCATTTTTCGTACCAAAGCTTCAAGATTCCATTCAAATCTAGGAATCCGGATGTTCATTTCAGTCTACCGGATACTGGCCACGCGTGACAGAGCTCGACTGTAACAACCTAGAAGCTATGCTAAAAGATCTTGCAAGTTCTCGGTTTGTTTGACCTTCCCCATATTAGTGAGTGTGTTACACTGAGCAAATGAACTGAACAGTCGCCCGGAAGTGTCATCTCTGATTTAAAATTTTAAGTGCAGCAGCTCTTAGCATTTAAAAAGCTCTTTGATTAGCAAAATGCAAAATTTGCTTTGTTTGGCGCGACAAGTTGACACGAGAGCTACAGACAATAGCTTAGGTTAAGAGCACCATATTTCTGTATACATTTTTTTTATTAAAAACTGGACCATTGGATAATGCAATTCGACAGTTTTGATTGGCTAAGCCATCATGGGTTATGAGCCATTATACCATGGTATACAAACACGGCAAGCATACGCGTGATTTTTTGGACCTTTTTATCTTTATTTTAGTCTAGTTTTCTATATTTTGGGGACGTTTTTAATAAAACAATTATTCCACTCGCGCTTGTTGGATATGAGATGATTATAGCCATCTCGGCGCTACGCGCCTTGTTGGCTATCTATCATCTCATATCCAACGCGCGCTCATGGAATAATTGTTAAATATACCTGCAGTGTCCTACAGCACTTAGTCTCTAGGGTGGCGTGAAGTCACTTTACCCTTAGAACATAGATCGCTGAAGATCTTGGCTTATTCCTCGCAGGTGTTAAGCCATTTAATTCTGAGAAAGCAGTATTTTGATACGGCAGTGGCCTTGCTTGCTTGCTGTCTCTAATTTACTTGACGACAATGGATATCTATGTGACAAGTGGTGACAAGTGGTGCCCCAATATCTTTTTTAAAAAGGGCTTTAAGGGCTCTCCTTCTACACAGGTTGCAATGATACTAACGTGAGATACTTAAATTGTAATAAATGGCTGCGACCTGAAAGAAGCATTTTACAATGACTGCAAAAATTCTCGCGCGTTCATTGGCCAATTTTTATTGTCAATAAGGCGGACAGACACATAAATTTATAATTTATGCGATAATGACGCGATACTGCTCCCGTCAGATTGAAGTATCTCGCATTTTTGTCTCGCTTTCTTCTCGTGTTTTGACTAAATTGACTCCTCTGCCTCTTTGTTATTGTAAAAAACAAATTGATGTCAGTTTTTCATGTGTCTATCCTGTTATTGGTCATGAATTTCGTCATAACTTTGTCAACGTAGTCTGCGGATCCACTCGGCTATCGTGGATCCACAGTTACTTTGACAATGTTATAACGCAATTCATGATCAATAACAGGACAGACGCATGAAAAACTGAGATCAATTTGTAAATTTGCATGGAGCCAATCTTTATGTCTGTCAATTAATTGGAGAAGGGGCAGATAAGTCCAGGTAACCAGATGCATGATGATACGTGCTGGTAACTAGTTGCATGACGATTTTGAATAACGAAATATCCCAATGCTCTTCACTCCAATTTTAACGTCACTCATGATCACATCTGGGAATACGGACATATTTACCTCACAAAGTGCCTACCCCCTATACTATGGCCTTGAAGTAAAGAAAAATAGCTGTATTTATTCTTACCAGTCCTGTCAAATTAACTACTGATAATAGTTGCATTTATATATTTTGATGAGTGTCGTAAAACCAAAACCAAAGTAATTATTTTGGCCAATCAAAAAGGACGGAGACAATCCGGTAAACCAATCAAAACACGTAGCCGACACAAAGCGCGGGAAGATGTGCACACGCGAGCCATGATTGGTTTTGGTTTCACTTCTGATTGATTGAAAAAGTGGCGCGAGAACATTCAACCAATCACTGAGTGAAGTAATTATAAACCAAAGCAATTCGCTAATTTCTTTCGACACTCAATTGAAAACCACTCTATTTGATAACTATTAATAGCTATTGCGCTGCATTTGTAAACTCTTAGGCGCATGACTATTAGAACACCAAGCTTCCCAAGAGTTTTAGTAGTTCAATGTGTAGAGCAATCGATTTCAGGCGTCCCTCGCCCGTCGCCAAGCAAATGGTTTCCTATCCTTCCCACGGGCACATTACACATTAAAACATCAAAAGTTTCGGCCTTGTTAACACCTCAACTTCTTTGAAGTATATCCCAATAATGCAAGGACATGCCGAGGAAGCGTTTGTTTGTAAGTTTACTTTTTATTCATGGTCTTAATTTAGCCAAATGTATAGTGCAGCTCTATATGCCTAAAATTGCTTAAGTCTGCCCTCGAGTTATTACAAATGAGAGAGAAGTTGTGAAACGACAGCTGGGGAAAAAACCTCCTTGTACGTCCACTTGACCCATGGAGGAAAATCCCGTTTAAGATGAACCCCCCAATCAAAGACCTCACGGGCTGGGTCAGAGCAGGTCAGAGCAAAAATGTAAACCATAACTATTGTACATGAAAACAAATCCAGGAGCAGATAAGAAAAACGTTTTCTTAAAATACCTGTTTAAACATTTACTTAAGAGAAACACTCTCATTTTGAAAAAAAAAAGTGATCCATTTGACTCGTGCTCTTGGAAACATCGAAGGTGAAAAAGGTTTACGTAGATTTAATACTATTCTTTGAGGGTAAATTTCGACTCTGGCCTTGATGGGTTGGTTATAATAGCTGTTTATTTAAAGTTTTAAGTTTTTATCTTATTTTTGCCTATTTTGCACCATTAATATCTCTTATGGCCCAACGCCAAGGAGTTTGTTAACTTTCGCACACCGGTGTTTCATGCACGCATTCACTTTTCTTTATTAGTAGTGTACCAGAGCTTGTGCAAATATATGAAACGATATTATCACCCTAAAATATAACATTTTCAACGCATCACTCACCCATCTTATCGTACATTTCATAAGCCCCGGAAGGACATCGGGTCGCATGAAATAATAACCTCTGCGTGGCTAGTAATTTGTTAACAAACGCCCGCACAATAATATTTCATGCATTTATTATGAATAATTATTTGGTACAGCGCACGCCATATTTGGTGACATTTAACCTAGTTAGCTAATTTCCCGAACGCCATCGTATCCTAGAATGCTATTACATTCATGTGAGCACGCAAATTAAAGCCATTACAGCTATCCCCCATTCACTCACCGTTTTGCAGATCATAAAATAGTAGGACAGTATCAGTATCAATTTATTCCTATGTTAAGTTCTTTGCTAACATGTGCGTGTCATTTATATTATTACAATATTAGTCCCTACTTATTTACTTACAAATACTATGCTATAAATGCGCCCAGGCCATTGAACGTAATGATAAATTTCTGTAACAAATGTAGTTGTTTAGAACTAAGTTGCTTGATAATGCGCGCACACTGTCATGACATCATTAGTGTCTACTCATTCGCTTGCAAGTTATTTGCTAACGTGCTCATGCTGTTATGTCACTGCCTGGTATTACTGCCATTTACTTTTGAGTTGTAAAAAAACACCCACGCACCATCAAATCATATGATATAGGGCACTGTACCATGATCATCTAATTATTCTTAAGTAAGTTGTTTACTAATGCATGTCGTCATGTCATATGATATCACCCCCTTTAGTGCAGTACGTCATACGCACTTCATCATATCGTATATTATTAAGCTCTAGTTAATTGTTTACATACGAGTTACTTACTAAACGATGAGCGTTTGCCATCAGATCGCATAATATTTTACACCTGCTTTCTAAATTACTGAAAACCCAAATATGCCGATGCGCATATTTCATTAAATACCAGTGAACTTAGAACATTTTTACACTCATTTATATTATTTCCATTTACTGTCTAAATTGCACAAAATCAGTGTGCGCACACACCATTTAATGCTAATAAGATATTTATAAACATCTATTTTTTCTCTAGTAAGTTGTTTGAAGATGCACGAACACAATTAAGTTTATCCCAATGATATTTTTACAAGTAACCCTTAAGAGGTTAAACTCCCAAGTTATTTACCAACGCGCACACAACATCGTGCTACGTGAAATTATCATCCTTCGCTTTAATTTTTTTGTAAGTTGTTAAAAAGCGCGCACTATCATATCGTAAGATAAAGGCCACAATATAATTAGTTTCTGACCATCTACTTATTCATACGTACGTTGATTAATAATTTGTGCTTTCTATCACGTTATTACCGTCTATTTATCTACTTTCAAGTTGTTTGCTAATGCGGACACGACCATCTCTTGATATTATTGGCACCTAGTTAACCACATGCGCGTGTACCATCCTGAATGTTATTATCATCCCCCACTTACTTATCAGTAGTATGCAACACGCACACACCGTTTAATGATACGTTTTTGTGACACTGTTTTTATTTGAAGATGGCTCTTCTTATGACGCGCACACGCTATCATATCATACGATATTATGCCCCTTAAGTAAATCATAAGTTGTTTTTAAGAGCGCACACTCCATTGTATTGAGCAATATTGATGATATATGTATGCGTTGCTTGCTATGGCGCGTTTACCATCATGTCGTGTGATTTTTCCCCCTCTACTTTTTAAATTACTCACAAGCTGTGTGCTGTTGTGCACACGCCATAAAATGCTGATAAGCTATTATAAACCTCTACTTGTTCATTTGTAAGGTGTTTGCTGATATACACGCCCACAATTATATCCTATGACGTTTTACACTCAATCCATTAAATATCTACTTGCAAGTTGTTTACTCTTGTGCGTACACCATCATGTCATGTGATATTATCCACTTTTCTTTGAAGTTGTGTTAGTTGTTTGAAAGGCGCGTGTACCATAGTATCGTATGATATAACTGACCTTAAATTATTCACAAACGCATTTGCCATCATGTGGTAGATATTGTTAACCTCTACTTGTTAAATTACCCACATGTTGCATTGCAACATGCACAAGCCGTTTAATACTTATTAGGCATTGGTAATATCATTTACGTGTTCACTGAATTGTAGACTCCTTGCTGAACCGCGCATGCTATCATGTCACATAGTCGTATAACCCCTTGATAAATAAATGTTAACGCAATTGCAGGATAAAACAATCTACTTACTAATAAGAGTATTATCTTATTTTGCAATATTTTTACACCCAACTTATTTCTTACCTCTTACTTATATTTATCTATTTAGTATTTTTCATTTTTAGTTTTAGCTCGTTTATCTTACAGAACGGCCTTTATCCACTAGTTAGTGCATTAGTTATTTTAACACCTTTTGTAAGGCTTAAATATGTAAGGCTAGCATCAAAATTTACCCCCAATTTTGTACTTATCCGATGACTTTGACATTTTTCACACCATTATATAGATATGTATTGGATCAGCCTTTTGACAAGAACCTTCCAACGATATAAGCAGTAGCTCCTAGTTAGCTCTTTGACATATAGATTAACTGATATCAATTTAAAATGCATTCTTAACTCTAACTTTCTTTCTTTTATACGGTAATGATCAGATGGGAAAATTGTTTAAAAGTTCATTGTAGCAACCACAGCGTTACGGTCTTGATCCAACAAGTCAAGAGTCGAGACTGCGTGCCCGTGTTATCCTCTCAAGGAGCACTGATATCCCTGTGTTTTCTGGAATTTTGGTCATGATTCTTGTCTAAATATGAAGTAGATAGCTGCAAATTAGACTTGAAGTAGACCTTATTCATTTGAACATTTTACTTCCAGGATTTATATGACGGGACATTATCCCACCATATCATTCCTCTCAAATTTCGCAATATTCGTGCTCAAATACGCCCTTTTTATGAAAAAGACAAATGATCAAATCTCTTGAGTATTGTCACACGATCTATACTGAGGGAGAAACAAAACCATACGAGCGAATTGTGATTGCAAATTTGTAAAAAAATCATTCAGTAGCCAAAAAGGAGGAACATCCAATCACCAGTTTTAAATGTCTTTTTTAAACGAAAGGTTTGAAAGTTATCAGAAGCAACTTCGATTATAGTGGTTTCATTCTTGGACAGACAGGTATAGCCAATGCGATTCCCGCTTTTGCCAGTGATTAAAGATGGTCACCAAATTAAAAGTCATAGCTAAATTGAGTCTTTCATACCTGAGAAACCACTGCAGCATTTCTGTTGAACAGGGTGAACCAAGATAACCAAATGTGGCAAGCGGCCTCCGCCCTCTCTTCCTTCATAGCCGTTATTAGGAGCTAGGCACCAACTTAGCGGACTAAGAAAAGAGCTCATGGTTAATTTTAACACCAATCAGTAGTTTCCATTTCTTGGTTACGAAACGCTTAGAAAGCTGAGGGATCACTGAGCATAGAAAAACAATGAAGAGGGTTATCGTTCACAGCTTGGAGCTTTTGAGAATGACATTATTCACTTACAAGTGCATACTTTTTGAGCCTCTCTGAAAGCAGAAGTCCACCTTTTTCAATTCGTCTTTAAAGCTATCTTTTTTCTTCTTTTCTTTTCAACTGAAAGGAAATATAATTTGTAAAGTAACTCTTTTTCTTTTTTCATCATGGCGGACCCTGCAGTGAATAAAAAACAAAATTAGTTCCCGGCATCTATCTGACTTATTCAACGATTTCTATTCTTCCCATATGCATATCCCAAACCACTACTGAAACACCCGAATTGGAAAACATCTGTGAAGAAAACAACATTTCCATTTGCAACAGATTTTTTCTTGGACTTCCTTGCATACGGCGGCTGCGCCCGCAGTACGAGCGGCAGTCAAAAGTTAGCTGTCCTACCGAAATGACACGATAATAGCCTTTTTCTTCAAAGCTAACCAAAATAAAGGCAATGCTTAAAGTGCCCCTGTGACCAAAAAATCAATTGATATTTTTGTTTGGATTTCAAAACTATGTTAACAAAACACTAAGTGACCCACGTTTTAAGCCTTGATTTCAAAAAGACACCTCTTTATTTTAACTGTAATTTTCCTATTTAGTGGTCCGCCATTACTAACATGTTCTTGAGAGAGCTGTATCGCGTATCGAGGAGAAAATCACGTCAAAGGCTCACTAGTTTAAAAATGCAATACGTGTGTACGCCACAGAATTAATATGCAGCACGGGAGTTTTGGGCTTTCAGACTTTCAAACTCACGCTTTGCATATATTATAAGCTGCGTTCACAAGCTAAAATTTTAAGCTAGTGAGCCTCTGACGTCACTTTTCCCTGGATCCAACCGTCTGAGGTCCAATCGGTCAGTTTTCAACGTGAGTAATGGCGGACCGTGAAATCCAAAACTT
>NC_090869.1:36773275-36798275 GCF_036669935.1 Montipora foliosa
AGTATTTTTCTTAGGTAGGGGGGTGGGGGGGGGGGGGAATTTCACCACTATGGAATGGGGAAGCTGACTGGTGACGTTCTTTTTCTTTTTTTTTTTTTTGCAGAATACCAGTTACATTAGAAAGCCGCAGGTCATCTCAGGGGGGAGGGGGTGCACACCCCCTGCACCCTTCCCCTAGATCCTCCCCTGAAACGTTGCTTTTTCCAATGGATATTTCCTTGATATATCGCAAATAGTTAGCTACGAACTTCCGTTTCATTGTAAAATAAACGATTTTTGAAAAGTGAAAACTATTTCAAGCCTTTGATGAATTATTGTTCAGTTATTGTGCATTTTTCGTACCAAAGCTTCAAGATTCCATTCAAATCTAGGAATCCTGGAAGTGTCATCTCTAATTTAAAATTTTAAATGCAGCAGCTCGTACCATTTAAAAAGCCCTTTGTTTAGCAAAATGCAAAATTTGCTCTGTTTGGCGCGACAAGTTGACACGATAGCTACAGACAATAGCTTAAGTTAAGAGCACCATATTAGATGTGTCCAGGTTTGACCCTAATTAGATGCACGCGGATTTCAATAAGCATCACGAAGTGTCCCCTTGCTCTTCTAGCCAACTTCAACATCACTTGTGTCTCAGAATACAGACAATTTATGTCAAAGTGTCCCCCAAATGCTGCTCTTTAAGTGAAGATTAACTGCTGCATTTTATACCCAAAGCTAAAAATAACGCTAACCTTTACCCTTACCTTATTGTTGAAAATAGGTTGCAAATGCTTAGACTTAAAGGGACACTTTGTGTTTGATGTTAAAATTGGGCGTGCATCTAATTAGGGTCAAACCTGGACATAAGTGGCCATCATGGGTTATGAGCCATTATACCATGATATACAAACACGGCAAGCATACGCGTGATTTTTTTAGCCTTTTTATTTTTATTGTAGTCTAGTTTTCTATATTTTGATTTTGGGGACGATTTTAATTAAACAATTATTCCACTCGCGCTTGTTGGATATGAGATGATTAAAGCCAACTCGGCGCTACGTGCCTTGTTGGCTATCTATCATCTCATATCCAACACGCGCTCATGGAATAATTGTTAAATATACCTGCAGTGTCCTACAGCACTTAGTCTCTAGGGTGGCGTGAAGTCACTTTACCCTTAGAACATAGATCGCTGAAGATCTTGGCTTATTCCTCGCAGGTGTTAAGCCATTTAATTCTGAGTAAGCAGTATTTTGATACGGCAGTGGCCTTGCTTGCTTGCTGTCTCTAATTTACTTGACGACAATGGATAAAACTGACAGACCAAGTCTTATCTGCACAATCTATGTAGTTCTCAGTCATTTGGTTAAGCTTCTCTAAGTTTTAATCACTTCTCATAGACCACTTTTATAAATGGCGACTACCTTTAGATTATTTTGTATTCATGTAATTAGACCTACTGCCTTCATTTTGAAACAAATAATCTTTTGAAATTTGCTCGTCGTAGCAAGGCTAGAAAGGCTTATTAGCATCAAAACAAAAGAATATTTTATTTGGTGGCCAATATCAAAGAGGTCTATTGAGCGTTTTCATGTGACGTTATGGCGGCCAGTTGGTGTTCCAAAACAAAGAAATGACGGTCATGACAGTACACCAAACTAATCGTCCGGGAATTGAACCTTTGTTTCAGTAATCCAATATGGCTGCTGGTCACGTGAGTTAAAACGCTCCGTTGAGTTTTTTGGTTGCTGTTCTTACTTCAGGAATAATTGAAATGCACCTTAAATTTTTTTAAGTTTCTAAGGTATTCCAGTTGTCCCCATTTTTTTAAAGAAAAAGCTTGATTTTTGGAAATGTACAGCTTGGACGGTTTAAGTATAACATTAGGATTCATAGTAAGTCCAGGAGCAATCTGCGACCAGGCGTACTTTTCTTTAGAGAAAACGCGAAAAGTACTTTCCGCGCCCTCTAAATCTCTAAAGAAAAGAACGCCTGATCGCAGGTTAGTCCAAAAGTGACTGGAACCGCCTAGTTGGACAGATAAAAGTCGTTTCTGGAACTTCGCAATCTTCGGCTCCCTGGTATCATACTACGTTATTGCCTTAAATATTATGAATTATCAATGTCAAAAGTGGTGCCCCAATATCTTTTTTAGGAAGGGCTTTAAGGGCTCTCCTTCTACACAGGTTGCAATGATACTAACGTGAGATACTTAAATTGTAATAAATGGCTGCGACCTGAAAGAAGCATTTTACAATGACTGCAAAAATTCTCGCGCGTTCATTGGCCAATTTTTATTGTCAATAAAGCGGACAGACACATAAATTTATAATTTATGCGATAATGACGCGATACTGCTCCCGTCAGATTGAAGTATCTCGCATTTTTGTCTCGCTTTCTTCTCGTGTTTTGACTTAATTTTGACCCCTCTGCCTTTTTGTTATTGTAAAAAACAAATTGATGTCAGTTTTTCATGTGTCTGTCCTGTTATTGGTCATGAATTTCGTCATAACATTGTCAACGTAGTCTGCGGATCCACTCGGCTATCGTGGATCCACAGCTACTTTGACAATGTTATAACGCAATTCATGATCAATAACAGGACGGACGCACGAAAAACTGACATCAATTTCTAAATTTGCATGGAGCCAATCTTTGTGTCTGTGTCAATTAATTGGAGAAGGGGCAGATAAGTCCAGGTAACCAGATGCATGATGATACGTGCTGGTAACTAGTTGCATGACGATTTTGAATAACGAAATATCCCAATGCTCTTCACTCCAATTTTAACTTCACTCATGATCACATCTGGGAATACGGACATATTTACCTCACAAAGTGCCTACCCTCTATACTATGGCCCTCAAATAAAGAGAAATAGCTGTATTTATTCTTACCAGTCCTGCCAAATTAACTACTGATAATAGTTGCATTTGTATATTTTGATGAGTGTCGTAAAACCAAAACCAAAGTAGTTACTTTGGCCAATCAAAAAGGACGGAGACAATCCGGTAAACCAATCAAAACACGTAGCCGACACAAAGCGCCGGAAAATGTGCACAAGCGAGCCATGATTGGTTTTGGTTTCACTTCTGATTAGTTGAAAAAAAGGCGCGAGAACTTTGAAGCAATCACTGAGTGAAGTAATTATAAACCAAAGCAATTCGCTAATTTCGAGACTCAATTGAAAACCACTCTATTTGATAACTATTAAAAGCTATTGCGCTGCATTTGTAAACTCTTAGGCGCATGACTATTAGGACACCAAGCTTCCCAAGAGTTTTAGTAGTTCAATGTGTAGTGCAATCGATTTCAGTCGTCCCGCCCGTCGCCAAGCAAATGGTTTCCCATCCTTCCCACGGGCACATTTATACACATTAAAACATGAAAAGTTTCGGCCTTGTTAACACCTCAACTTCTTTGAAGTATATCCCAATAATGCAAGGACAAACCGATGAAGCATTTGTTTGTAAGTCTACCTTTTATACATGGTCTTAATTTAGGCAAATGTATAGTGCAGCTCTATATGCCTATAATTGCTTAAGTCTGCCCTCGAGTTAATTACAAATGAGAGAGAAGTTGTGAAACGACAGCTGGGGGAAAAACCTCCTTGTACGTCCACTTGCCCCATGGAGGAAAACCCCGTGCCAGATGAACCCCGCAATCAAAGACCTCACGGGCTGGGTCAGAGCAGAGTTTGCAAAAATGTAAACCAAAACTATTGTAGATGAAAACAGATTCAGGAGCAGATAAGAAAAACGTTTTCTTAAAATACCTGTTTAAACATTTACTTAAGAAAGACACTCTCATTCTGAAAAAAACTGATCCATTTGACTCTTGCTCTTAGAAACTTCGAAGGTGAAAAAGGTTTACATAGATTTAATACTATTCTTTGAGGGTAAATTTGATGGGTTGGTTATAATAGCTGTTTATTTAAAGTCTTAAGTTTTTATCTTATTTTTGCCTATTTTGCACCATTAATATCTCTTATGGCCCAACGCCAAGGAGTTTGTTAACTTTCGCACACCGGTGTTTCATGCACGCATTCACTTTTCTTTGTTAGTAGTGTACCAGAGCTTGTGCAAATATATGAAACGATATTATCACCCTAAAATATAACATTTTCAACGCATCACTCACCCATCTTATCGTACATTTCATAAGCCCCGAAAGGACATCGGATCGCATGAGATAATAACCTCTGCGTGGCTAGTAATTTGTTAACAAACGCCCGCACAATAATATTTCATGCATTTATTATGAATAATTATTTGGTACAGCGCACGCCATATTTGGTGACATTTAACCTAGTTAGCTAATTTCCCGAACGCCATCGTATCGTAGAATGCTATTACATTCATGTGAGCACGCAAATTAAAGCCATTACAGCTATCCCCCATTCACTCACCGTTTTGCAGATCATACAATAGTAGGACAGTATCATTATCAATTTATTCCTATGTTACGTTCTTTGCTAACATGTGCGTGTCATTTATATTATTACAATATTAGTCCCTACTTATTTACTTACAAATACTATGCTAATGCGCCCAGGCCATTGAACATAATGATAAAGTTTTGTAACAAATGTAGTTGTTTACAACTAAGTTGCTTGATAATGCGCGCACACTGTCATGACATCATTAGTCTCTACTTTTTCACTTGCAAGTTATTTTCTAACGCGCTCATTCTGTTATGTCACGTGATATTAATACCATTTACTTTTGAGTTGTAGCAAAGTGTTAAAAACACCCACGCACCATCAAATCATTTGATATAGGGCACTGTACCATGATCATCTAATTATTCTTAAGTAAGTTGTTTACTAATGCATGTCGTCATGTCATATGATATCACCCCCTTTAGTGCAGTACGTCATACGCACTTCATCATATCGTATATTATTAAGCTCTAGTTAATTGTTTACATACGAGTTACTTACTAAACGATGAGCGTTTGCCATCAGATCGCATAATATTTTACACCTGCTTTCTAAATTACTGAAAACCCAAATATGCCGATGCGCATATTTCATTAAATACCAGTGAACTTAGAACATTTATTGATAAGTTCTTGTTAATCTTCTTATCCATATTTAACTTATCGACTGACATGCGCTTGATGTAAAGTCATATGATATTATGCCCCTCTTTACTTAGTGACTATATTATTTCCATTTACTGTCTAAATTGCACAAAATCAGTGTGCGCACACACCATTTAATGCTAATAAGATATTTATAAACATCTATTTTTTTCTCTAGTAAGTTGTTTGAAGATGCACGAACACAATTAAGTTTATTCTAATGATATTTTTACAATTAACCCTTGAGGTTAAACTCGCAAGTTATTTACAACATCGTGCTATGTGAAATTATCATCCTTCGCTTTAATTTTTTTGTAAGTTGTTAAAAGGCGCGCACTATCATATCGTAAGATAAAGGCCACAATATAATTAGTTTGTGACCATCTACTTATTCATACGTACGTTGATTAATAATGTGTGCATTCTATCACGTTATTACTGTCTATTTATCTACTTTCAAGTTGTTTGCTAATGCGGACACGACCATCTCTTGATAGTACTGGCACCTAGTTAACCACATGCGCGTTTACCATCCTGAATTTTATTATCATCCCCCACTTACTTATCAGTAGTATGCAACACGCACACACCGTTTAATGATACGTTTTTGTGACACTGTTTTTATTTGAAGATGGCTCTTCTTATGATGCGCACACGCTATCATATCATACGATATTATGCCCCTTAAGTAAATCATAAGTTGTTTTTAAGAGCGCACACTCCATTGTATTGAGCAATATTGATGATATATGTATGCGTTGCTTGCTATAGCGCGTTTACCATCATGTCGTGTGATTTTTCCCCCTCTACTTTTTAAATTACTCACAAGCTGTGTGCTGTTGTGCACACGCCATAAAATGCTGATAAGCTATTATAAACCTCTACTTGTTCATTTGTAAGGTGTTTGCTGATATACGCGCCCACAATTATATCCTATGACGTTTTACACTCAATCCATTAACTATCTACTTGCAAGTTGTTTACTCTTGTGCGTACACCATCATGTCATGTGATATTATCCACTTTTCTTTGAAGTTGTGTTAGTTCTTTGAAAGGCGCGTGTACCATAGTATCGTATGATATAACTGACCTTAAATTATTCACAAACGCATTTGCCATCATGTGGTAGATATTGTTAACCTCTACTTGTTAAATTACCCACATGTTGCATTGCAACATGCACAAGCCGTTTAATACTTATTAGGCATTGGTAATATCATTTACGTGTTCACTGAATTGTAGACTCCTTGCTGAACCGCGCATGCTATCATGTCACATAGTCGTATAACCCCTTGATAAATAAATGTTAAGGCAATCGCAGGATAAAACAATCTACTTACTAATAAGGTGCTGTGAACGCGAGAGTATTATCTTATTTTGCAATATTTTTACACCCAACTTATTTCTTACCTCTTACTTATATTTATCTATTTAGTATTTTTCATTTTTATTTTTAGCTCGTTTATCTTACAGAACGGCCTTTATCCACTAGTTAGTGCATTAGTTATTCTAACACCTTTTGTAAGGCTTAAATATGTAAGGCTAGCATCAAAATTTACCCCCAATTTTGTACTTATCCGATGACTTTGACATTTTTCACACCATTATATACATATGTATTGGATCAGCCTTTGACAAGAACCTTCCAACGATATAAGCAGTAGCTCCTAGTTAGCTCTTTGACATATAGATTAACTGATATCAATTTAAAATGCATTCTTAACTCTAACTTTCTTTCTTTTATACGGTAATGATCAGATGGGAAAATTGTTTAAAAGTTCATTGTAGCAACCACAGCTTTACGGTCTTCATCCAACAAGTCAAGAGTCGAGACTGCGTGCCGGTGTTATCCTCTCAAGGAGCACTGATATCCCTGTGTTTTCTGGAATTTTGGTCATGATTCTTGTCTAAATATGAAGTAGATAGCTGGAAATTAGACTTGAAGTAGACCTTATTCATTTGAACATTTTACTTCCAGGATTTATATGACGGGACATTATCCCACCATATCATTCCTCTCAAATTTCGCAATATTCGTGCTCAAATACGCCCTTTTTATGAAAAAGACAAATGATCAAATCTCTTGAGTATTGTCACACGATCTATACTAAGGGAGAAACAAAACCATACGAGCGAATTGTGATTGCAAATTTGTAAAAAAATCATTCAGTAGCCAAAAAGGAGGAGCAGCCAATCACCAGTTTTAAATGTCTTTTTTAAACGAAAGGTTTGAAAGTTATCAGAAGCAACTTCGATTATAGTGGTTTCATTCTTGGACAGACAGGTATAGCCAATGCGATTCCCGCTTTTGCCAGTGATTAAAGATGGTCACCAAATTAAAAGTCATAGCTAAATTGAGTCTTTCATACCTGAGAAACCACTGCAGCATTTCTGTTGAACAGGGTGAACCAAGATAACCAAATGTGGCAAGCGGCCTCCGCCCTCTCTTCCTTCATAGCCGTTATTAGGAGCTAGGCACCAACTTAGCGGACTAAGAAAAGAGCTCATGGTTAATTTTAACACCAATCAGTAGTTTCCATTTCTTGGTTACGAAACGCTTAGAAAGCTGAGGGATCACTGAGCATAGAACAACAATGAAGAGGGTTATCGTTCACAGCTTGGAGCTTTTGAGAATGACATTATTCACTTACAAGTGCATACTTTTTGAGCCTCTCTGAAAGGAGAAGTCCACCTTTTTCAATTCGTCTTTAAAGCTATCTTTTTTCTTCTTTTCTTTTCAACTGAAAGGAAATATAATTTGTAAAGTAACTCTTTTTCTTTTTTCATCATGGCGGACCCTGCAGTGAACAAAAAACAAAATTAGTTCCCGGCATCTATCTGACTTATTCAACGATTTCTATTCTTCCCATATGCATATCCCAAACCACTACTGAAACACCCGAATTGGAAAACATCTGTGAAGAAAACAACATTTCCATTTGCAACAGATTTTTTCTTGGACTTCCTTGCATACGGCGGCTGCGCCCGCAGTACGAGCGGCAGTCAAAAGTTAGCTGTCCTACCGAAATGACACGATAATAGCCTTTTTCTTCAAAGCTAACCAAAATAAAGGCAATGCTTAAAGTGCCCCTGTGACCAAAAAATCAATTGATATTTTTGTTTGGATTTCAAAACTATGTTAACAAAACACTAAGTGACCCACGTTTTAAGCCTTGATTTCAAAAAGACACCTCTTTATTTTAACTGTAATTTTCCCATTTAGTGGTCCGCCATTACTAACATGTTCTTGAGAGAGCTGGATCGCGTATCGAGGAGAAAATGACGTCAAAGGCTCACTAGTTTAAGAATGCAATACGTGTGTACGCCGCAGAATTAATATGCATCACGGGGGTTTTGGGCTTTCAGACTTTTCAACTCACGCTTTGCATATATAATAAGCTGCGTTCACAAGCTAAAATTTTAAGCTGGTGAGCCTCTGACGTTACTTTTCCCTGGATCCAACCGTCTGAGGTCCAATCGGTTAGTTTTCAACGTGAGTAAAGGCGGACCGTGAAATCCAAAACTTACACTCAAAGTAAACGGCCTTGGGATAAAAATCAAAGCTCAAAAAAAGGAAGTGGTTTTTTTTTATCACATGGGCACTTTAAGTTGCCTTGGCCTCTTCCAATTGTCAAGTTTAATTTGACGAGGTACAGCATATTTTGCTCAATATAACAAAACTATTACCCTACATTGCGACACTCCACGAACTACGCCGGTGACCTATTTGACGCCAAATTGCAAGCTTGGAAACACAAAATGTTTCATATTTTTCACTTTTTACCGTCTGATATGGTTTTGGAAATTGTTAGTCTCTTTCCCTGAATGTTTAACGAATCTCCAGTGGGATAAACGTCCTTATTTCAATACTATTCCTGTTGACTTTCATTGAAGTCAGGACAGAAAAGTTTTTCCCGCCTGCTGAATCCTGATTGGTCAATTCAAATTTCAGGCGAGCCAGCCGTATGCAAGGTTATATGTTGGGTGTTCCTTGAGTATTGATAAGTCAGGCTGCCAACCTTAGTTAGGCCATGTTGGACCTTTGAAATAGTCAGTTATTTTCCCCGATAAAGTTGGTCACAAAATTTATCAGAATTGATCCCTGGGGCTAAGGCTTTTTAGTATTATTACGTAGTTGTTTATTTAAAATTCTCTTCGCTGATTGGTTGCCCTTGAGGTGATCATTACGCGATAATCACCTAAGCGGTTTTTTTTTCAAAATGGCCGCAAGCCGTTTGTCGAGGTGACAGACGAAAAAATTAATTGTTTTAAAGAAAACGCATATTCAAATAATCACTTATGTAATTATGCTAAAACAGTTATTCACCTCAGGCTCGGTGAATATAAACCGAGGCAAATATTCGCCTCGCGTTCAGCGAACAACTGTTAAATATTAACTTTAATTAATTATTGCAGCTCTTTCTTGCTACCTTGTCAAGCCGCTCCCAGGACTGACGGTCAAATGCGCTTGTGGATTACCTGAATAAAGGAAGTTGAATGAAGTAACAATGTTAACCAGCGGACAGCAGCTAAGTTTGTCGTTTTTCCAGAAGCGCTGACCTGTAAAACAAGTTTTAATGACTTTACTTTCATCTTCCTTAAAGGGGCTAGGTCACGCAATTTTAGGCAATTTCAGCACTGATCGAATGGTCGTAGAATTAACTAAATTATCAAAATAACTGTTCAAAACTATAGAAGAACTCTAACAAAACACAGGGAAGCCAAGAAGGGACATGGATGGACAAAACTGGAGAGGATTGAAATGGATTGAATTTGGGTAAATTTGAAAAACGTCGGCCCACCTTTTTTCAAAATTATATCAGTCTATATCAAAATGTCATTTACACAGCTGGAAAATCATTCTCAGTTGTTATGTGGCTGTGATTTTGCAAATGAAAGACTTTTGCTCTGCCAATCTAGAGCTCATAATTAACAAAATTAAACAAAATTACCTAAAATAGCGTGACCTACCTCTTTAAAGCAAAAGGTTCGCTTACCGAATTGTTCCCGGTAAGCACGCAGAATTGTTAGCATCCAAGACCTCTTTCCTTTGCTACTTGAATAATGATCTGGAAAAATCTTTCAAAACGCTCCACAAGATCAAGAGTAGCATGAATGAAATATCACTGACAATTAAACAGAATCTGTAAATCATTAAGACTATAAACTTTAACCAGGAGCGTGCAACTTCCATACAGCGTCTGTGAAACGGCGTTTTCACAAGTAGGTTTATTTTTAGACTAGCCCTTCCCGCGAATTAGGTCAAAAAACAAAGGCAGTTCCGGTTCAGTGACCCTATGACGTCAGCTTAATTTCTTGTAATTGGTCATCGGGCGCCTGTGGGAGTCACATTCGCGGGAAATTCAATCTAAAAATAAATCGGTCTGTCAAAACGCCGTTACACGAACACAGTAGAGTTGAAGGCTCCGGGTCATGGGTTCCTGCTTTAACTGAGATGTTAATTTAAATTATGCGGGCGTAGCGCGCTCTCTCTCTCTCTCTCTTTCTCTCTCTCTCTCTGGCTCTCTCTTGAATAGAAACGGTGAACAATTTATCATTCTCTGAGCCCTGTGAAATTGCTGACGAGCTGAACAAACATTTTACTGAGGTAGGATCGACACTCGCCTCTGCTTTACCGCAGAATAACTGCAATTTTAAACAGTATTTGTTAAAAATAAAGACAAACTTTCGATTAGAAAAGATTTCTGTCAAATCCGTTCTTGAAACCTTAAACTCCCATGTAACAAAGATAGCTGTTGGGCTCGACAATATTTCCTCAAAACTTTTGAAAGTTGTAGCGCCTGTCCTCGCGGAATCTTGTCTGCAAGATTTTCAACTAATCTGTCGAAACTGGTATTTTTCCATCTGAGTGGAAAAGTGCAATGTTTTCCTGTATATAAGACAGATGACAAGTCTGATCCGAATAGCTATCGACCGATTTCTGTTTTGCCTGCTGTTGGAAAAGTTTTTGAAAGAATTATATATGACCAACGGTATTCTTATTAATCAAGAAACAAAATCTTAATTAAACGTCAGTCTGGTTTTCGTTCTCTGTAACAGCATTGTTGGATGCAACGAATGAATGGGTATTTCAACATTGATCAAGGTAACACAATCGTGGCGGTTTTTCTGGATTTGGCTAAGGCCATCGATACGGTATCGCATGAGATTCTCTTAAAAAAAAATTTGAACTGTGCGGGATTATTGGACTGACTCTGGATTGGTTTAAAGCCTATCTTTCAAGTATAGACCATTGGCAAGTTTGTGTGGTCCAGGGATACACATCTGAGCCTCGAATAATCAGTTGTGGTGATTTACAAGGATCCATCCTTGGACCACTGTTATTTTTCTATTTATATTAATGGTCTTCCTGAGTGCTTAAAATATGCGAGAGCACGTATGTTTGCAGACAACACCTCCATCAAAAATTCTCATAAATCTACGGCACGCCTTCACCGGGAAGTTAACCATGATCTGAATAATTTACAAAATTGACTACTAGCTAATCAGCTTAGCTTAAATGTGCTCAAAACTGAGTACATGTATTTTGCCTCTGATTATAACCTATCTAATCTTGGAATCTTCGCGATAGAACCCTTGAAAATTGGCGAGCAACCTATAACCAGAGTTCAGTCCACTAAGTCCCTTGGAGTTGTATTTGACCAACGTCTAGTATGGGAGGAGCATGTTGACAGCCTTTGCAAACGTGTCGCATCAGGACTGCTGCGTTAAAACAGGCTCGTCAGTATGTTTCCCAAGACACACTTCTAACAATATTTAACGCGGTTATTAAACTCCTCTTTGATTACTGTGACGTAGTATAGACCAAAGGCATAAATGGCGGACAAAAAAATATTCTTTTGTTTATGTGCTAATTAGACTCACTAGCCTTGTTTGCATGTACAAAATACAAAAGAAATGTTGCCTGAGAGAGAGGCTGGTTAGTCCAATTAGCACATAAACAAAAGAATACTTTTTTGGCCGCCATTTATGCATTCTGTCTACTGGGTAATTTAAATAAAACTTTAAAGGCGAGACTCCAAAAGCTTCAAATTCGAGCGTTCAGAATTATAACCCGAAAGGGTTACGATGTAAGGTCTGCTGATATTAGAAAGGAATTAAGATGAGATGACCTGGAAACTATCAGGAAAAAACACTTAGCAATCGTCATGTATAAAGTTATAAACAACAAAGCTCCAGGTTATCTCATCAATCTTTTTGAAAAAAGCAACAGTGGTTATGCGCCACGTGAGAGTGAAAGTAGACTTCTCCCCAAATATAAAACTGAATATGTTAAAAGCAGTAGTTTTTCTTTTATTGGGGCAAAGACATGAAACACCATCCCATATCATATTAGAACTGCTCCCACTATCTCTGCTTTTAAAAAACAAATAAATAGCCTCACTGTCATTTAAGTTTTGCATATTTATAATCGATCAGTGTTTAGTAAATTTTCAGCTCCGACTATTGCATTTCTAGCTTTTTGATTGGCTAAAAACCTCCGACTATGAGCCAATAGTCGAAGTTTTACGTCAAATGGAAAATAGTGCGCCAAGATGCTCTTTCCGGACGCTTTATAAAATTGTGGAAATAAAAATCGGCGGCAAAACCCGGTTTGAGAATTTACTAAAACAATTATTCCATTCGTCCTTGTTGGATATGAAGTGATCATAACCAACTCGCGCTAAGCGCTCGTTGGTTATTTTATCACTTCATATCCAACTCGGGCTCATGGAATATTGCTATACAAGAAAAACGTTTTTGGGGAAAGTTTGGATCAATTTCGAAGCTTAGAAGTACGCAAAAGGTAAGAAATGTTTTTGTGATGAGCCTGCGTCTGTCTGACCACCAGATATTACACAACACCGCATCTTCATCAAGTTTTTTCGATTTCGCTAGGATTTTCTCCCTTTTTTCGCTCGTATTTCGTACTTCCAAACTTTCGGAGTTTAAATTAATAATATAATAAAACAATTATTCCATTCGCGCTTGTTGGATATGAGACTGGTTATAGCCAACTCGGCGCTACCCGCCTCGTTGGCTATTTACCATCTCATATCCAACGCGCGCTCATGGAATAATTGTTAATTATTCTTTGAAATATAGGTGAAAAGTGGTAGAATATTTACCTCACCGCTTTGTGGCTCGGTAAATATTTTACCACTATTCACCTCGATTTCAAAGAATAATTGTTTTAGTATATACTCACGAAGTCATCTCAACAACAATTGCAGAAAAACCATCCAAAGTCGATTTAATTGGCATCTCAATTCATGCGTGGAAAACGTGCAAGCGACACAAAGCATGCGCGAAAGTGTTTACAGAAACTTCAAACATGGCAAATCTAAATATCCTTCGTTAAGATCCTCGTCACAAACAGCAAAATGGTCATTTAGTACCGTTTAAATCGGCAATCTAAATCGAAAGAACATTTTCACCGTTCGATCAAAGTTTTTGAGGTTCATTTGAAATGGAAATTACCCCATCCCCACAGCGGTTTCTCGAACAGCTCCATGGTTACGAGTGTCGCTGTGGGGATGGGATAAGTGTTGTATATGAAATGACTGTACCTCATCGGGTGGAGTTATTTTGACCCCGGACCCAAGCTCCGTGTCCACCTTGTTTATCAGCAGCTGTTCAATTCATCAGCTATCGTGGAATCGGAAGCAGAAAATGCTCATTTCCAGCCAAGTGCGTGGGGATTTTTGGCGACGAAACATTCACCGAGGTTCGCAAATGATGGGGCTTTAGCTTTGCGTGAAAAAATCGCGGCTGGGATGGATTTTCGAGGCGCAAACCGCCTCTGAGTTGACTACGGTCGAAATCTTAGTGTGCAGCCTTGACTTCGTCTTAGAACAGTGAAAACCCGGAATTCCCGAAACGGTAAAATGAGCTCCAAAACGCACAAGAATACACCAGAGGTGAGTCATTTTTATTCATGTTATTGAATGAACGTTAAATTGATCGTTTTTTAGGCTTCATAATCGACGATATTTTATTTCCCATACAAAGTCTTATAACGCATTTAAATTCGCAACGGCTGCCTGTAACGCAACACCGCGTGCACTCAAAGGTCATCTTCCCACTAGTAATTAATTATTACACTCTCTCTAGTGACGCGAACTTGGGCTGCCTATGGTTTAATTTTCAGCGATAATTATCTGGAAAAACGAAGTCAAAACACTGGTTGGCAAAAGTATGAACTCTTGTCTTACCATTGAAAACTTTCAGGCCAAATTTTGTGGCCTTCTTTGTCTTCTGTAGCACAGCATCATCTTGTATTCTCAATATTTCCGATTCATAAATGCTGGCGAGTTTACGCCGGCCATTTTGTTTTGTTTGGATCAATTATTATTCACTCCGTAGGGACAGGGGCACCCAACGTCAATTTTCGGAAAATATCTGTTCGGAAGATGATTTGAGATCTAGAATTTTCGGAACATTTGTTGTAAAATTTCTTGCTTGCCTGCCTGTCCTAGGATTTTCGAACATCTAAAAAATGGTATAATTGCCCATTTTTAACGGATTTTTACCCTAAAAAGGTCACCTAGAATTTTCGGAAGCCTTTTTTCTGGCTGAAATTTTCAAAAAGGTTAGTTTTAATCCCTATAATTTTCGGATCACTAGACTTTCAGCTAGGAAATCCGAACAGATAAAAAAAAATTAAGGGATAAAAATATGCCTATATCTACCGTTTAAATACTAAAATACGTTTAACAATGCTATATTTAAGTGGTTTTGAACTATATTCTCGTTGGGTGCCCCTGTAGGGAGTGAATAATGCTCAATTACTCCGAGATAGCGAACCAATCAGATTGCTTGAAACACCAAGATCACTGAGTGAGTATATACTAACTTGTATTACCTTTTACAAGGTTTTTCTGTAAAGCAGTGGTTTTTTCTCTTACTGATGTAAATTCCGTGGGTAAATAAAGCTCATTCATTCATTCATTCATTCTCTCTTATTCTCTCTCTCTCATGTCGCTTTGAGGTTAGGGCGATTTCAATTGTGGTTTCGTGATACGGATAGTCACGTTTTCTAATAACGTAGCATAGCTTTAGCAGCGGATTCTTAGTAGAACAAAATCGATTAACTGTGACGAAATTGATACTCACTACCACCTGGTGGCAACATGAAATAAAAAAGTCCTCTTGTTGCCAAGTATCCCGTTAACATAGAAACTATATACAACAGCAAATGGAATATTTGATTTTGCTCCAGCTGGTTCACTACATTGATAGGATCTTTGGCAAGAAAATGGGTCGTCCTTCCGGGAAGTGTGGGATAGATCCCATTATCAGGTTGTGATGGTAATGGTACGAGCGATTTTGGTTGAACTCTTACCCGAAATGCTTTTTCATGAACGTCTGTCTCGAGCAACATTTAAAGCACATTTCATAGTTTTATTCAAAAACAATGACAGTAGTGTATTCCTTCAAACAAAAACAAAATGAAATCGGTAATTTATCTGGTCCTCTCTAGTGTACGTGATGGGGAAGAATTTATAATCAGTTTCTGTTGACATAACTTCGAGTCTGTAGCCAATCACTTCACGGGGCAAAGGGCTTGCTACAAGAGTGAAAAATGTTTTTAAGGTTTCAAAACGCACACTCCAGCACAGCAGCGCAGGGTTCTTAGTTGCGTTAAACATTTGAAGCAGTGTTGTAATCGTCACTAGAACATACTGCAATCCTAGCGATTCAACTAATCTCGATTCCACAACTGTTTAGAATGTGTAACTCGAGCCAGAACAAAGATTCTACTACTAGTCGAGGGGTAAATGAGAGCAGCGTAACAGATGATATAAAACGTACGGCTAGTCGAGAAAACGGGCAAATGACAGCTGGAAATCCAAAGAAAGATGTACATGGAGAACGATTGAAGTTTCGCGAGATCAAAGTGTGTGACAAAGACGTAAGCGTCGCCCAAGAAACTTTTCCCGAATTTTTCTGCCAGAGATCAGTTGACCTTTATCAGGACATTTTCGCCGCGCCACAGACACAAACGAATTTCAAAGATATCTCAGGAAGGAAACAAAATCCACAAAGTGAATGCGGAGGACTGGTGCTCTGGTACATCCGGGAATATGGACTTAAGTGGAATTCGCTGAACTGAATATCAGGGTTCAGGATTTTCTCTTTTCATCCCTTCATGTAGCAAATAGGTCATCAATAATTTTGGCGAAATTTTGTTCTTATGAATAGTCGTTTATTATTCTTATTGTCATCTTATGTGTTAATCTTAACGCGATTTAGCTTATGGCTGCAATATGTTTGCAGCTGTTTGTCAATAAAGTGTCTATCACATCTATCCAGCACGTTTCTTTAAATTTGACGTTTAGATAGTTTTCTTGTAAGCTATGTGTTATGCCACGTTTCGGTAATTACGGTCAAGCTATCTCACGCTTCATCAGTAGTTTTGAAAGTTGAACTGAGCATTCAAATCATTGTAAAATAAACGATTTTTGAAAAGTGAAAACTATTTCAAGCGTTTAATGAATTATTGTTCAGTTATTGTGCATTTTTCGTACCAAAGCTTCAAGATTCCATTCAAATCTAGGAATCCGGATGTTCATTTCAGTCTACTAGATACTGGCGACGCGTGACATAACTCGACTGTGACAACCTAGAAGCTATGCTAAAAGATCTTGCAAATTCTCGGTTTGTTTGACCTTCCCCATACTAGTGAGTGTGTTACGCTGAGCAAATGAACTGAACAGTCGCCTGGAAGTGTCATCTCTGATTTAAAATTTTAAGTGCAGCAGCTCTTAGCATTTAAAAAGCTCTTTGATTAGCAAAATGCAAAATTTGCACTGTTTGGGACGACAAGTTGACACGATAGCTACAGACAATAGCTTAAGTTAAGAGCACCATATTTCTGTATACATTTTTTTATTAAAAACTGGACCATTGGTTAATGCAATTCGACAGTTTTGATTGGCTGAGCCATCATGGGTTATGAGCCATTTTACATTGTACCAGGATTTACAAACACGGCAAGCATACGCGTGATTTTTTGGGCCTTTTTATTTTTATTGTAGTCTAGTTTTTTATATTTTGGGGACGTTTTTAATAAAACAATTATTCCACTCGCGCTTGTTGGATATGAGAAGATTATAGCCAACTCGGCGCTACGCGCCTTGTTGGCTATCTATCATCTCATATCCACCGCGCGCTCGTGGAATAATTGTTAAATATGTCTGCAGTGGCCTACAGCACTTAGTCTCTAGGGTGGCGTGGAGTCACTTTACCCTTAGAACATAAATCGCTGTAGATCTTGGCTTATTCCTCGCAGGTGTTAAGCCATTTAATTCTGAGTAAGCAGTAGTTTTGATACGGCAGTGGCCTTGCTTGCTTGCTGTCTCTAATTTACTTGACGACAATGGATAAAACTGACAGACCAAGTCTTATCTGCACAATCTATGTAGTTCTCAGTCATTTGGTTAAGCTTCTCTAAGTTTTAATCACTTCTGATAGACCACTTTTATAAATGGCGACCACCTTCACATTATTTTGTATTCATTTAATTAGACCTACTGCCTTCATTTTGAAACAAATAATCTTTTGAAATTTGCTAATTTGTTCTTACTTTAGGAATAATTGAAATGCACCTTAAATTTCTTTAAGTTTCTAAGGTATGCCAGTTGTCTTCATTTTTTTAAAGAAAAAGCTTGAGTTTTGGAAATGTAAAGCTTGGACGGTTTAAGTATAAGATTAGGATTCATAGTAAGTCCAGGAGCAATCTGCGATCAGGCGTACTTTTCTTTAGAGAAAACACGAAAAGTACTTTTCGCGCCCTCTAAATCTCTAAAGAAAAGAACGCCTGATCGCAGGTTAGTCCAAAAGTGACTGGAACCGCCTAGTTGGACAGATAAAAGTAGTTTCTGGAACTTCGAAATCTTCGGGTCCCTGGTATCATACTACGTTATTGCCTTAAATATTATGAATTATAAATGTCACAAGTTGTGCCCCAATATCTTTTCTAGGAAGGGCTTTAAGGACTCTCCTTCTACTCAGGTTGCAATGATACTAACGTGTGATTATCATCAAACTTAAATTGTAATAAATGGCTGCGACCTCAAAGAAGCATTTCACAATGACTGCAAAAATTCTCGCGCGTTCATTGGCCAATTTTTACAGTCAATAAAGCGGACAGACACATAAATTATAAATTTATAATTTATGCGATAATGACGCGATACTGCTCCCGTCAGATTGAAGTATCTCGCATTTTTGTCTCGCTTTCTTTGCGTGTTTCGACTTAATTTTGACCCCTCTGCCTTTTTGTTATTGTAAAAAACAAATTGATGTCAGTTTTTCATGTGTCTGTCCTGTTATTGGTAATGAATTTCATCATCAATAACAGGACGGACGCATGAAAAACTGACATCAATTTGTAAATTTGCATGGAGCCAATCTTTGTGTCTGTGTCAATTAATTGGAGAAGGGGCAGATAAGTCCAGGTAACCAGATGCATGATGATACGTGCTGGTAACTAGTTGCATGACGATTTTGAATAACGAAATATCCCAATGCTCTTCACTCCAATTTTAACGTCACTCATGATCACATCTGGGAATACGGACATATTTACCTCACAAAGTGCCTACCCTCTATACTATGGCCCTCAAGTAAAGAGAAATAGCTGTATTTATTCTTACCAGTCCTGCCAAATTAACTACTGATAATAGTTGCATTTGTATATTTTGATGAGTGTCGTAAAACCAAAACCAAAGTAATTACTTTGGCCAATCAAAAAGGACGGAGACAATCCGGTAAACCAATCAAAACACGTAGCCGACACAAAGCGCCGGAAAATGTGCACAAGCGAGCCATGATTGGTTTTGGTTTCACATCTGATTAGTTGAAAAAAAAGGCCCGAGAACTTTGAAGCAATCACTGAGTGAATTAATTATAAACCAAAGCAATTCGCTAATTTCGACACTCAATTGAAAACCACTCTATTTGATAACTATTAAAAGCTATTGCGCTGCTTATGTAAACTCTTAGGCGCATGACTATTAGGACACCAAGCTTCCCAAGAGTTTTAGTAGTTCAATGTGTAGAGCAATCGATTTCAGTCGTCCCTCGCCCGTCGCCAAGCAAATGGTTTCCCATCCTTCCCACTGGCACATTACACATTAAAGTTCCGGTCTTGTTAACACCTCAACTTCTTTAAAGTATATCCCAATAATGCAAGGACAAGCCGAGGAAGCGTTTGTTTGTAAGTCTACTTTTTATTCATGGTCTTAATTTAGGCAAATGTATAGTGCAGCTCTATATGCCTATAATTGCTTAAGTCTGCCCACGAGTTAATTACAAGTGAGAGAGAAGTTGTGAAACGACAGCTGGGGAAAAAACCTCCTTGTACGTCCACTTGCTCCATGGAGGAAAACCCCGTGCCAGATGAACCCCCCAATCAAAGACCTCACGGACTGGGTCAGAGCAGAGTTTGCAAAAATGTAAACCATAACTATTGTAGATGAAAACAGATCCAGGAACAGATAAGAAAAACGTTTTCTTAAAATACCTGGTTAAACATTTACTTAAGAAAAACACTCTCATTCTGAAAAAAAAAGTGATCCATTTGACTCGTGCTCTTGGAAACTTCGAAGGTGAAAAAGGTTTACATAGATTTAATACTATTCTTTGAGGGTAAATTTCGACTCTGGCCTTGATGGGTTGGTTATAATAGCTGTTTATTTAAAGTCTTAAGTTTTTATCTTATTTTTGCCTATTTTGCACCATCAATATCTCTTATGGCCCAACGCCAAGGAGTTTGTTAACTTTCGCACACCGGTGTTTCATGCACGCATTCACTTTTCTTTATTAGTAGTGTACCAGAGCTTGTGCAAATATATAAAACGATATTATCACCCTACAATATAACATTTTCAACGCATCACTCACCCATCTTATCGTACATTTCATAAGCCCCGGAAGGACATCGGATCGCATGAGATAATAACCTCTGCGTGGCTAGTAATTTGTTAACAAACGCCCGCACAATAATATTTCATGCATTTATTATGAATAATTATTTGGTACAGCGCACGCCATATTTGGTGACATTTAACCTAGTTAGCTAATTTCCCGAACGCCATCGTATCGTAGAATGCTATGACATTCATGTGAGCACGCAAATTAAAGCCATTACAGCTATCCCCCATTCACTCACCGTTTTGCAGATCATAAAATAGTAGGACAGTATCAGTATCAATTTATTCCTATGTTAAGTTCTTTGCTAACATGTGCGTGTCATTTATATTATTACAATATTAGTCCCTACTTATTTACTTACAAATACTATGCTAATGCGCCCAGGCCATTGGACATAATGATAAAGTTTTGTAACAAATGTAGTTGTTTACAACTAAGTTGCTTGATAATGCGCGCACACTGTCATGACATCATTAGTCTCTACTTATTCACTTGCAAGTTATTTTCTAACGCGTTCATGCTGTTATGCCACGTGATATTAATACCATTTACTTTTGAGTTGTGGCAAAGTGTTAAAAACACCCACGCACCATCAAATCATATGATATAGGGCACTGTACCATGATCATCTAATTATTCTTAAGTAAGTTGTTTACTAATGCATGTCGTCATGTCATATGATATCACCCCCTTTAGTGCAGTACGTCATACGCACTTCATCATATCGTATATTATTCAGTAAGCTCTAGTTAATTGTTTACATACGAGTTACTTACTAAACGATGAGCGTTTGCCATCAGATCGCATAATATTTTACACCTGCTTTCTAAATTACTGAAAACCCAAATATGCCGATGCGCATATTTCATTAAATACCAGTGAACTTAGAACATTTATTGATAAGTTCTTGTTAATCTTCTTATCCATATTTAACTTATCGACTGACGTGCGCTTGATGTAAAGTCATATGATATTATGCCCCTCTCACTTAGTGACTATATTATTTCCATTTACTGTCTAAATTGCACAAAATCAGTGTGCGCACACACCATTTAATGCTAATAAGATATTTATAAACATCTATTTTTTTCTCTAGTAAGTTGTTTGAAGATGCACGAACACAATTAAGTTTATCCTAATGATATTTTTACAATTAACCCTTAAGAGGTTAAACTCGCAAGTTATTTACCAACCCGCACACAACATTGTGCTATGTGAAATTATCATCCTTTGCTTTAATTTTTTTGTAAGTTGTTAAAAAGCGCGCACTATCAGATCGTAAGATAAAGGCCACAATATAATTAGTTTGTGACCATCTACTTATTCATACGTACGTTGATTAATAATGTGTGCATTCTATCACGTTATTACCTTCTATTTATCTACTTTCAAGTTGTTTGCTAATGCGGACACGACCATCTCTTGATATTACTGGCACCTAGTTAACCACATGCGCGTTAACCATCCTGAATTTTATTATCTTCCCTCACTTACTTATCAGTAGTATGCAACACGCACACACCGTTTAATGATACGTTTTTGTGACTCTGTTTTTATTTGAAGATGGCTCTTCTTGTGATGCGCACACGCTATCATATCATACGATATTATGCCCCTTAAGTAAATCATAAGTTGTTTTTAAGAGCGCACACTCCATTGTATTGAGCAATATTGATGATATATGTATGCGTTGCTTGCTATAGCGCGTTTACCATCATGTCGTGTGATTTTTCCCCCTCTACTTTTTAAATTACTCACAAGCTGTGTGCTGTTGTGCACACGCCATAAAATGCTGATAAGCTATTATAAACCTCTACTTGTTCATTTGTAAGGTGTTTGCTGATATACGCGCCCACAATTATATCCTATGACGTTTTACACTCAGGCCATTAAATATCTACTTGCAAGTTGTTTACTCTTGTGCGTACACTATCATGTCATGTGATATTTTCCCCTTTTCTTTGAAGTTGTGTTAGTTGTTTGAAAGGCGCGTGTACCATAGTATCATATCATATAACTGACCTTAAATTATTCACAAACGCATTTGCCATCATGTGGTAGATATTGTTAACCTCTACTTGTTAAATTACCCACATGTTGCATTCCAACATGCACAAGCCGTTTAATACTAATTAGGCATTGGTAATATCATTTACTTGTTCACTGAATTGTAAACTCCTTGCGGAACCGCGCATGCTATCATGTCGCATAGTCGTATAACCCCTTAATAAATAAATGTTAACGCAATCGCAGGATAAAACAATCTACTTACTAATAAGGTGCTGTGAACGCGAGACTGTTATCTTATTTTGCAATATATTAACACTCAACTTATTTCTTACCTCCTTACTTATATTTATCTATTTAGTATTTTTCATTTTTATTTTTAACTCGTTTATCTTACAGAACGGCCTTTATCCACTAGTTAGTGCATTAGTTATTTTAACACCTTTTGTAAGGCTTAAATATGTAAGGCTAGCATCATAATTTACCCTCAATTTTGTACTTATCCGATGACTTTGACATTTTTCACACCATTATATACTATATATGTATTGGATCAGCCTTTTGACAAGAAATTTCCAACGATATAAGCAGTAGATCCTAGTTAGCTCTTTGACATATAGATTAACTGATATCAATGTAAAATGCATTCTAAACTCTAACTTTCTTTCTTTTATACGGTAATGATCAGATGGGAAAATTGTTTAAAAGTTCATTGTAGCAACCACAGCTTTACGGTCTTCATCCAACAAGTTAAGAGTCGAGACTGCGTGCCGGTGTTGTCCTCTCAAGGAGCACTGATATCCCTGTGTTTTGTGGAATTTCGTGCATGATTCTTGTCTAAATATGAAGTAGATAGCTGCAAATCAGACTTGAAATAGACCTTATTCATTTGAACATTTTGCTTCCAGGATTTATATGATGGGACATAATCCCACCATATTATTCCTCTCAAATTTCGCAATATTGGTGCTCAAATACGCCCTTTTTATAAAAAAGACAAATGATCAATTCTCTTGAGTATTGTCACATGATCTATACTGATGGAGAAACAAAACCATGCGAGCGAATTGTGATTGCAAATTTGTAAAAAAATCATTCAGTAGCCAAAAAGGAGGAGCAGCCAATCACCAGTTTTAAATATCTTTTTTAAAGGAAAGGTTTGAAAGTTATCAGAAGCAACTTCGATTATAGTGGTTTCATTCTTGGACAGACAGGTATAGCCAATGCGTTTCCCGCTTTTGCCAGTGATTAAAGATGGTCACCAAATTAAACGTCTTAGCTAAATTGGGTCTTTTATACCTGAGAAACCACTGCAGCATTTCCGTTGAACAGGGTGAACCAAGATAACCAACAGTTCATAGAGCTTATTGTGGCAAGCGGCCACCTCCCTCTCTTCCTTCCTAGCCGTTATTAGGAGCTAGGTACCAACTTATAGCGGACTAAGAAAAGAGCTCATGGTTAATTTTAACACCAATCAGTAGTTTCCATTTCTTGGTTACGAAACGCTTAGAAAGGTGAGGTATCATTGAGTATAGAACAATGATGAGGGTTATCGTTCACAGCTTGGAGCTTTTGATAATGACATTATTCACTTACAAGTGCATACTTTTGAGCCTCTCTGAAAGCAGAAGTCCACCTTTTTCAATTCGTCTTTAAAGCTCTCTTTTCTCTTCTTTTCTTTTCAACTGAAAGGAAATATAATTTGTAAAGTTAGGCCCTGTTGAACCTTTGAAATAGTCAGTGGTCTCACCCGACAAAGTTGGTCACGAAATTTATCTGAATTGATCCCTGAGGCTAAGGCTTTTTAGTATAATTACTTAGGTGATTATTTAAAGTTCTTAATACCGCTGATTGGTTGCTCTTGAGGTGATCATTTGTCGAGGTGACAGACGAATAAATTAATTGTTTTAAAGAAAACGCATATTTTTCAAATAATCACTTACGTAATTATGCTAAAACAGTTATTCACCTTCAGTTATTCGTCTTCAATTAATTATTTCAGCTCTTTCTTGCTACCTTGACTGACGATCCAATGCGCTTGTGGATTACCTGAATAAAGGAAGTTAAATGAAATAACAGTGTAGTTGAATGACAGCTAAGTTAGTCGTTTTTGCAGATACGCTGACCTGTAAAACAAGATTTAATGACTTTGCTTTCATGTTCCTTAAAACAAAGGGTTCGCTTACCAAATTGTTCCCGGTAAGCACACAGAATTGTTAGCAGCCAAGACCTCTTTCCTTTGCTACTTGAATAATGATCTGTAAAAAGCTTTCAAAACGCTCCACAAGATCAAGAGTAGCATGAATGAAATATCACTGACAATTAAACAGATTCTATAAATCATTAAGACTACAATTTATTGAAAGGTTAAGTTAAATTATGCGGGCGTAGCGCTCTCTCACTCTCACTCTCACTCTCACTCTCACTCTCACTCTCACTCTCACTATCACACACAGACACATACACACACCACAGTGAGACAATACTTACACAAACGAACATCAAACCTGATACGTACCGGTACATCTACAATACGGTTAAGGGGAGGACGGGGAATATGCGGCTCTTGCACAGAAAGAAGAAATATAGTCAGGCATTCGGTTCCAAAATTACAAAGACGGAAGACAAGAAATTCAAGTAAAAGGGCGATAGAAAAGTTTCACTTCACTCGCGACTTGATGAAAGAAAAACGAAAGATAAAATTGAAGGAGAAGATGAAATTACAGAAGTAATAAATATGCCGTAGAGTAGCTCTCGAAGTGCAGTTTTCTCCGAACTATGGATTACACTAGGAGGTTTGCAGCAAACATAAATGGACTCACATAAGATGGCTGCACAAGAGAATACAAATTATTGATCCACTGCAACTGCCTGTTGTACCATTTTAGTGCTATTGTCGGAAAGAGCATTTATTGCAACCAAAAGCACATCATTTCTAGCCTGCATCCAGTTATCAGGTTGCAAAGTCAACAGCCATGTTGTCCTGACA
>NC_090869.1:36805775-36820775 GCF_036669935.1 Montipora foliosa
TTTTTTTGTCAATGGGACGTGAAAAGGCCAAGTGGATGTCATGCATATACTTTTTCACAAAATGTTCCCGAATCGTCAAGTATCACCACAGAAGACAAGAACATCATTTTAAAAGATTATTCTACGCAAAAAGTAGGTTCTGGAGGTAATTTTGAGGGTGGAAATCAAGTTTACCGACGCATGGTATATTTATATTTAATTAAGTTAACACAACAGAAAGACGCTTACCTAACGCATTTTGAAGTCCCGTCAACATGCTATGTACTACGTGTTTGACCGTATATGCGCGGTGAATACCGCTCGGTAGATAAATGGTTAATGTCCATGGGGCAGGGCCTGTCTTGCAAAGCAACGTGTAAGAGAGATGATGTTCGCACAGGTTCTGCCAAGAGTATGGGTAGATGATACGCGTCATGGACACTTCCCAGTACCTCCCTTAAGTGCAGTTGACTCGTCAATTGCATCGTAAACTCGGCAGGCTTGTTTCCATGATACTGATCCCTTCTAGCATCGCTGGTCAGAATGACGTAAAAACTGTTTGTCATGGTGCTCGACGCCGAATGTTAGTACCACGTTCGCGATACGGTCCAAAAATGAGAGCAATCGCCCACAACCGTTTGTTAAATGGATTTAAACGGTTTGAAAAATCTTTGTGCGTAAAGGAAAGTACTGACATTGCTCTCTTTCTTCTAGTATTGTTTCTTGAAACTTTCCACGCGGAACCATTTCGTGTAAAAGAGGTAAGCGTTGGTCACCCACTTGCCAGGGTCTTATGACATACATTAGTACTTGAACTATTAGTAAGAAGTAGGCACTTTGATAGGTTTCCTAGTCAAGTCTGCAAGATTTCAGGTATTGAAAAACTATACCATGTAAATTTAACAACATCTTTAAGAACGTTTTCAGCCTCACAACGCCAAATTATACAAGAACGTTAAGCTTCAGCTCAAAATTAGACGTTTTTGTAAAAAAAAAAAAAAAAGAGTGTATAATTTGCTTTCTGTGGTTAGAGACTGGAGCTCCGCTTTTAGGCTTGGCTAAATCATATATTATAGTTTCGCATCTCCATCCAGGAAATGGTTTTTTTATACTAATTTCTAGTTTCTAAAGAAACTGTGGTGCTGCGTCGGTGGGAGAGTGAAACAGGAAGATTTGGTTTTATCAAACGTGTTGATAAAGGTCGAATTACCACCGTGAACCAGTTGGAAGGCTGACGTTTCGAGCGTTAGCCCTTCGTCAGAGCGAGTAGTGGAATTGTGGGTGTTGTTTCAGAACCCATCGCAAACACTTCTAGCAACAGTTAGGCTAACTTATACTATTGGATATTTAAGTAGACAAAAGTGAAGCAAATATCTTTTTTTCTGGTAAGTTGTTAAGAAATTTCGGGCATTTTTATAGAGTTAAGGATAGAGTTCCCCTTTTTGTGCTTTCAACTTTTTGCAGTGAAAATCTCAATCGCTCTTGGATAGATTGAATAAATACGTCTCGATGTTCTTCCTGGTGTTTTAGTTGACTTAACAAGTTTTGATGTTTTGGAACATCTTAAGAAGTCGCAAACACTTCTCCACTTTAAAGCATTTGAGCAAGTTTTGATGTTTTGAAACCCCTTGGGAGATCGCAAACACTTCTCCACAAGCTCACTTAAAAAGCTTCGATGTTTTGGAACCTCTCAAGAAATCGTAAACAATTCTCCACTAATTAAGCATTTGAGCAAGTGTTTGATGTTTTGAAACCCCTTGGGAAATCGCAAACACTTCTCCACAAGCTCACTTAAAAAGCTTCGAGGTTCTGGAACCTCTTAAGATTTCGCAAACGCTTCTCCACTAATTAAGCATTTGAGCAAGTTTTGATGTCTTGAAACCCCTTGGGAAATCGCAAACACTTCTCCACAAGCTCACTTAAAAAGCTTCGATGTTATGGAACCTCTCAAGAAATCGCAAACAATTCTCCACTAATTAAGCATTTGAGCAAGTGTTTGATGTTTTGAAACCCCTTGGGAAATCGCAAACACTTCTCCACAAGCTCACTTAAAAAGCTTCGATGTTCTGGAACCTCCTAAGATTTCGCAAACGCTTCTCCACTAATTAAGCATTTGAGCAAGTTTTGATGTCTTGAAACCCCTTGGGAAATCGCAAACACTTCTCCACAAGCTCACTTAAAAAGCTTCGATGTTTTGGAACCTCTTAAGAAATCGCAAACAATTCTTCACTAATTAAGCATTTGACCTTGCAATATCGCAAACACTTCTCCACAAGTTCATTTAAAAAGCTTCTATGTTTTAATTGAAACCGCTTACGAAATCGTAGACACGGTAAGAACACCGTCATTGTTCTCACCGTACTTGACCGAGGGATATAATTGATAGTTCCAGCTCCAAAACAGGCCCACTCTTTGCTTTTCGTTTAAAGAACGTCTTATTTTCGGGGCTGCTAAATGTTCTTCTTTATTTCTTTGTTGACGACGATTTGAGCCTGAAAACGTTCTTAATGTGTTTTTACCAGTTACGTGGTAAAGGATTTCAATAAATAAATGCGGACGTGACCAGGAATGTTTCCTGTGGTGTGTCCCTAAGTATTTGGGTTTATTCCCGAGAAAGGGAGGGGGAGGAATTTATTTTCCTGTTAGAGTACAGAGTATAGTTATACCTTTACTCTACCTTTATTTATACTATTCACACAAAAAATAAGCATACAATACAACAATACAATACAATAATTTGTCTAAGAATACAATAATTTGTCTAAGAGCACAAGTGCTCGTTCAAAATACATCTACAATTATAATAGTAAAATCTCAAAAAAGAAAAATAATAATGATATAAAGATTACAACTGAATTGATCTTAGCTTAGACTTTAAAATATTAATATTATCGGCCAGCACGACATCAACTGGAAGTTTATTCCAAAGTTGAACTCACTTATAGGTAAAAGAGTTCCTCATAAAATTAAAAGTAAATTTAGGAACGCAAAGGTTAATACCATTCCTCTTAAATTGTAAGACGTTTTTCTTATGCTAAAAAAGTCTAATGTATTTCGGCCCTATATTCTTAATAAATTTAAATAAGAGGATCAGGGATTGCTGCTTTTTCCTACACTCTAAAGTGTCCAACTTACATATATTTAAGAGTTCTTGATAAGACAATGATTTCCCGTCCGCTGTCAGTGTCCTTAATATATAATGATTGGCGTCTTCAATTTTATTGGCCTGGACTCTTCCCAGCCCTAACATGAGAGGACTACAGTATTCTAGATGTGGTAAAATGAAAGACTTGTATAATGCTAGCATAACGCCCATTGTTACAAAACGTCTAATTCTCCTAGGTGCGGCGGTCTTCGCATACGTCTTTTTTAGCTGACTAGAAATATGCTCTCTAAACTTTAACATGCTATTAAGTTCCACGCCCAGGATTCTAATAGAGGGAAGTTTAGTAACGCCAGAACCATTCAAAGTTAAGTCAAAATCGTACTTGCAAGGACCGATCAGAAGGGCTTGCGTCTTGACATCGTTTATTAACAAATAGTTTGCATCGAACCACTCCGACAGGCCTCTGAGACCCGGGTTCACAACAAATTGCAAGGCAATGGGCGAGAGATCTGATGCATTCAGAGTCATATCATCAGCGTATAATCTCAAAGACACGTCCGGGACAGCATAATTCAAGTCATTAATGAATATAGTAAACAACAGTGGCTTGAGGAGGGACCCCTGTGGAAGCCCCACCCTCAACTCTGAATAACTTGAGCACAAACCTTGCAAACAAACTGTCTGTTAAAGCTTCAAAAAGACCGTCGTTCTTAACTGGCTATCATACTGGATATGTTCTTTACGTTGTTAAAATTCTGGTTAATCTCTACCTCAACGTTATTATAAAAAAGGTTCTAATAAAAAATGGATTGTTTGTTTGATGTCAAAGTACTAACATATAGCTAAAGTCAACAAGAAATTTTGTTAACCGGAGGTCGAAACAATTTTATGCCTTTTTTCATGCCTGCAACTAAATCAAATGTTTTTTTACTTGTTACGTCAATAACATTTTTGGCTGGGAATAGTTTTGTATGATCAGTTAATATTGCCACTCGAACTCCAGGAAACTGTTCGCTTGCTGAGAGGGGTTTTTTAGACCTCCAAACACAGCCAGACTCTTCAAAACTCAATTTTCCAAAGAATATTCATGCGGACACAAGGACATGGCTTATGTGGCCAGACATGAACAAGACTCAGACGGTTACAGCAAAGTTTCGGCAATTTAAATTTTTGCTCTACACTTTTCGAGCGAGATGATGGACTCACAATAGTCTCAAGAGAAAACAAATACAATGCTTATGCAAAATTTGGGCGGATAAACAAAGAGTATTATGGTATTTTCCGAAGTGGCCTATTGGGAGCGGATATTTTGCAAATCGGCTGCATCGAGCCCTCTTGCACAATTGACGAATGTGTAGCGAAATCCAGATGAATTACATGAAATCGAATTACGAATAATCATGAGCTGAAAAGTAAACGAACATAGTGAGTGAGGTGCGATGACGGAGAGAACAAAATCCATATGAATATTGCGTAGAACTGTCTGATTCGTGGTTTTCATATTTGTAAAGCAGTAGACTGCAAAACAGCTGTATCTGCGAGTGGACGAATGCGTCTTTTCAAGCGAAAGGTCTGGAGCGAGGGTGAAAAAGAAGAGTGAGACTGAGGAGAGACGTTAAAAATGCGGGCGTGGGAGGCTCGAAGCGCGAGAGAATTTGAAAACCGACTGTTTTGCAGTCTAGTAAAGCAGTGAGCTGATTGACGCTTTCAAAAGTAGCGCGCGCAACACACCGGAAGTGAAAATAGGCGTAAAATAACGCGAACTGGAAATAAAACCCGAGGGAAAAATTGTCTTTATCTCGAAATTTTGCTGGGTGACCTATCTTGATTTTTTGCATGCACGTATCATTCACGATGGCACTTCAAATAAAAAAGGTTTCGGGGAAGGTTATCTAGTACAATTTTCTGTAAACTATAAAAAACCTTGTTTCGATGTATCTTTAATTCTACTACATAACGCTTGTCATACTTCGTCTAAGAAGTTAAAGAATTAAGGGAGATTTCCAACAAAGAAATGAAAACAGTAGGTCACCGACTTCCTTTTTCAGATAATTTTCGAAAACTGAAATTTAGAGGGCCTTTTTGAGGACCTGGTGTGTTGGCATGGTAACCAGTATGACGTCATAAGTGCCCTTAAAGTATTATCTTACAATAGAGTTGCAAAGATATTTATAGTTTGCCTACACTATGAAATACCCTTCTTTGGTTATCTTTCATCGTTTCACAAACATTATAGCAACGGAAAACCCTTTCGAGCCTCCTTCAGGACGTTCGCGCCCATTGCTACTGCGCATCCTTACGGCGAACGCAAATTCACATCCCACGTCATGCATTGAGCCCGCGTTACGTACTAAAATGAACACTGCTGGCCATTGCTATAGCTTTGCTTGGATTTAACGATCTTGGATGTTCGGTGACCCCTACTTTTCTTTTCAGAAACAGATTTTATTTACAATTATCTCCACGTTGTCCAAAAATGAACATGTCCTGGAGACATGGAATCCTGCCATCTTGCGGCTGCAAGGCGCATGAAACTACGGTTGCTAAATGCGAACTTGTACTTTAATTAAAGAACCTCAACAGTTAACTAAATTCACTTGATGGGTCTACTTAAACAAAGTTTGGTAGAGAACCTTTCACAAGGCTGCCGCCTCGTCAGCCTCATGTCTTCGCTCGGCTGACACGTTGATTTCTCATAGTAGTAGAATAATAGACGATAATGATGATGTCAATTTATTACCGCCTCAGTTTCAAGGAATTGATGATACTTACGACAAAATGCCCCCAATGAAGATACCACGGTGACGAATGTGTAGCAAAATAATGGACATGTGCCGACTCAGACATCAAGATGAATCGCGAATCACGCCGGAAAAAAAGGAACGAACACAACGAACAAACGTATAATCAGAGCAGTATCTCCTAAAATTAGATCATAGATGATCGGCTCTTGCACTTATCTACATGTATCAATTGCGATGAAATTGAATTAGGTAGTTTATGATCATACAACTACCTGTAACAAAATCATGATAATGATGTCGTTAATGATGATGACAACGACGACAACGATGTTGATGATCATAAACTTAACCATAAACATGATTATTATGAAATAAATGAATATATATACTTAAAGTGTGGGTTAAGTGATTCTCGCACTTAACAGGACAATTTAAGCAATTGTCTCTTATAGACCGCGGAGTCAACGAGATTCGTACCCATGACCTCCGCGATGCAGATGCAATGCTCTCAGTACTAATTGACCAATGAAGCCACTCGGCTTGAAGCAGGTCAGTTTGCTGGGCTCATGTGTTCCCCTGAAAGGACTCAATTATCATGCTAAGAATATTGAAGGTGATAATTTCTCAGTGAGATAAAAGACAATGATGATGATGACAGTGAGTGTGCATGGAAAAATGATCATTGAGAATCTCTGTGTTCCAAGAGAATTAATGATGGACAGTGCTTATTCATAGAGAACATAACATAACGTGAAAATTAGATGAATAACAGTACATCAATAATAGCTAATAATGAAGAAAGGACGAGTTTATTAGCATTAAAACGTTGACAAAATCATGTTTTATTCTGAGGCAATTGCGATGTGTTTATACCATTTACAATCGAGGATAGGGGCAAAATCATTCCAGTTTTAATGTTTTCTTCATTTCTTGGTTTTTACCTCATTCATGATCTTTAAAAGCGATTTTGTACGTTCCCTGGATGGGAAGTAATTAATTCATGCATGTATGTTGTTGAGTTTTCCTCAGTGCCGTTGTCAGTCATGATTCCCGAGTTTTAAAACAAAGATTCGTGATTCTTAAGAGATTTAAAACTATGATTCATGATTCATGATTCCACTACCATCCCGGAATTCACACAAACGACTATTGAGAACATGGTCAAGTGTAAAATTCTTGTGGAAATGGTTAGAACCTTGTTGCTACTAGTACTGTTCTCATATAGGCCCATCGCTGCATCGCTTGCTGTAAATTTTGAAGTTTATATTCATGGTAAATGAAGTTGTTCTATTTGCTTCAAGGATAAGTTAAATACCTTTAAATAGCGTCTTACTAAAGATCGCGAAATTAAAGTGATTTATAGTACAAGAATTTCGCAAAAAGCCGAAATTGAAGTGTCGCGAAATTAACGTGTCGCGAAAATTTTCATGTAATAAGGTACATAAAGATGGAGTAGAGAAAGAAAGAGTTGTGGATTAATTAGGTATTATGTAAGCGACAGTTTTCCGGAAAAACGTTTGGACCGTTAAAGATTAGAGGTTTCAAAAAGCGAAACAGAAACACTTTGAATGAATCGAGACAACTTATTAAACGCTTTTCCTTCACTGAAGGAAATATTAGTTTGGAAAAGAAAATAAGGTCTGAAGTGTACAAGACAAGTGAAGGAAACCCACAAGTAATCTTGTTTCAGAAATATATTGTTTCCCACTTACCAATTAAAGTTTTGGGTAAATAAAGTTTCCTTCGTGTACTTGACGGTACAAGGAGCGATGTACCCAAAGCGAATAAAAATTTCATCAGAGTTATTTCTTGAAAGACACAGTTCTAAAACTACTCAAAAGTTAACATTAAATGCAACACATTCAAAAATGTTCAAGGATCACTTAGACAAAGAGTAAGAACATTTGCTAACGGTCGGGTTAAAATGAATTAAGAATATGCTGAGGGTAAATTAAATAAAGAGGAGAGCAAACTTACCTTAGCTTCATCGGCTGCAAAACATTTAGAGAACTCTCAGTTTGCCATTTAACAAGCGACCGTCCACACGAAGAGCTGCTGTTATTTTTATTCTTGCCACAAAAGTTGGCCTTGTTTTTGTAACTATTGACGTCTTATGTATTGTACCATAGGTTCTTGTCCGTGGTAAGAAAGCTTCCTCCTGCTTAAAAAAAAACGCCAAAAATAAACATGAGACTTATTTTGACTCAAGTGGGATAAATTAAAAATTACAGCAACAACGCACTCGGCGAGCGCCAACACGTTCAAAAATTCTGTCGAGAATTTCTTACCATGAAGCAACCTTGTTTTCAACGGAAACCGTCTTCGTCTTGAATTATTTGTAGCTTCTTTTTTAGCCCTACGTTGAATTATTTTCTGGTCAAAAATCACTTTTCTCAAATTCGGAGAGGAAAAAAACATGACTCGCTTGGCCGCTTATTATGCACCGGTTAAAACTTTGTGAACAAAGAAGGCACATGAAAAAGGCGCGAATTTTGCACCCGTTGTCAAATTCTTTCATTTCGGTGGTTTAAAAGGAAAATGTCGAGTTCTATTCATTGAATGATTGACACCTGTCATCCGTCAAAATTTCGTGGGTTAATGTTGTCAAATAAATAGCGAGCACAGACCTTCCGGTTTTTAATTAAATTAAAACTATTTATATCAATACAATTTGCACGGATCGCTCGTGGCCGGAAACATTTTGTTGTCCTCTATATTTTTGCTTCTTCTACCTCGCTTTTTAGCCTGTTTCGAGAACCTGCCGGGGGAGAGGGGGGGGGGGGGAGGTCCTTGTTCCCTTTCAAAACTTTCTTGAGTTCCCTAGTTCCTGGTATGTCCAAGCTCTGGCAAGTACACAACAACCAAGGAATCATTTCCTTGGAAACCTAAGATAGTTCATACACTTGAACTTTGATAATCCGGCCATTGGATAAAAGACATAGCTCAAAATTTTTGCCAGTCAGGTGTTTAATTAAGCAAACATACTTTCAAAAATCTGAAGAGAAAAAAGGAAATGAATAGTGCCCAGGTCTCTTGAAGTATGCGATTCGCGCGGCCTTCAATTTGTCGCCAAAATTTGTCACAAGTGTAGCCACCCTGGCGCGTAGGCGACGAGACAAAATGTGAAAGAAAACGCATCACCGGCGTGAGACAAAAATCGCTCGTGTAGCCGCGGCTTTATTCCTGCATGATTAAATGTTACTCTTCTCTAATTTATTCAGTTTTACTATTTGGCTCATTAATACTCATATTTCTGATTATCAGGATTATTGAGCCCACTCCCGGCGAGTCCGAATAATCGAGGTTCCTCTGTACTTTCTAATCGCCATTTCATTTTGTACTGAAAAATGTATATTAGGTTTCTGGCAGACTAGGTTCTGTGTCACTGACCGACATGGGAATTTAGACAGTTAAAAATTGGCCAGCTGTTGTAAATAAAAAAATATATATTGCCGACGCACGGCGATTGATCGCAGGTTTTGGAACTAGAAAGCAAGAATTCTCGGTTTTCACATGACGTCACGACCGCCATGTTGGTCCCCCTAAACAAAGAAAAAGCGGCCATGTTGGTGCCTCGACCAAATCCTCCGGGAATTGAACCTTTTATTATGCAAACGCTTCCTTTTTTTTGTTGAAAAACATGCCTGTTGATCACGTGAGTGAAAACCAACAATAAGTTACCTTCCATTTAAAAGAGATACGTGGATGACACCTTAGCCGCGGTAAAAGATATTGCAACTGCTACGGCTTTCTTGACAACATTAAACGAAGCACACCCGGCAATCAGCTTCACGATGAAAGTTGCAAACAACAACAAACTACCTTTCATCGGAATGGAACTCATTAAGTTTGGGAAACAGCTGAAAACATGTGTCTACAGGAAAGCAACAAATTAAGGCCTACTTCTCAACTATCAAAGCCATGTTGATGCCCGTTACAAACGATTGAACCGAGCCCACTGTCTATCATCCTCACCTGATCTATTTGCTGAAGAATGTGACAACTTGAAAGGGATCTTCTTCATAGGCTTACGGGCACGATCCGACCTGGGGGGAGGGGGGGGGGGTGGTTCCCTTTTTGCCCCAAAAAATTACACAGTGTCCGAATGCTTGATTGTTGAAATCCGTTTTTTACTCCCTCAAAATGTACGAAAGAAACATTCGTTTACAATACTTAAAAGTCATAAAACTGTACGTATTCGAAACATAGAGTTTTTAGAACCTCACATAATCTATGTAGGTCTACTCGATCTAGTAAGTAATAAAAACGTAGAGCCTCACATACTCTGTATTAGTCTACTCCATCTAGTATTTAAACTAGCAAAAAGCTTATTAAAAAAGTAGCTATTTCTTCCATGGCGTTGTCCAAAAGAGTCAATTATTTTGTCAATACCGTTTCATAAGACTCTATTGCCACAGGCGCGTTCAATGTAAATGATGGCGAGGCTATTCTGTCTACTCTGCCCCATCGTGCGGCGAAGATATGTCTTTAGTCTCTGAAGTCTCCGCCTTAAAAATGGCGCGAAAGTTTGGCGCGAACTGCAGCAAATACCAGCTATCAACAGATCAGCAGCCGAGCAATTCAAATGTTTTAAGATCAACCGCAAGGACTTATTTCAAAACAAGAACTTTAATATCTTGTAAGTTACGCTTTTATATTTTTGCCTTATTTATATTTTTTCAATTCCATCTTTTATCGTTTCTTTATTGCCCGAATTTTAAGCGTTTTACCCGAAACTTTTCCCCCCTCCCCCCCCCCGGCTCGTATGCCTATGATCTTCTTAAAACTGAAGTACCCAGAGAATCTTATTAATTCCACAATAACTAGATTCATTGAGTCGCGAAATCAACCGCAAGTTGGCGATGTTCAAGGAAATGCGCCCGTTGGAATTATTCTGCCGTTCAAGGATCAAAGATCAGCCGACGTTGTACGAAGACAGCTGTCCGATCTTGGAAAGAAAATAAACAGCGATCTGCGCCCAGTGTTTACGAGCAAGAAAATTGCCGACGACATCAAAGTAGCAGAGGCCAAACCACCGTTAATAAATGAACCATGCGTTGTCTATAAATTCAAATGTGATCTGTGTGATGCGGATTATGTTGCCTATACTTGCCGACACCTTTTCCAACGCATTGAGGAACACAAGCACTCTGCTATTGGAAAACACCTGCGAGACGCCCACAACCAGAAGAACAAAGATCTTCAGGAACAATTGACCATTCTTAAGAAATGCCGTAGGAAATTTGAACGCTTTGTTCACAAAATGCTTTTTATCCAAGAAAAGAAACCTCAGCTGAACACTGAATCTGACTCAATCAAAGCAAAACTATTTAGTACCTAATTGTTACCCTCTACGTTCCACATTGCAGTGTTTTTAATTACATGCAACGAGATTTTCACACACATTCTTAGTATTTAAAGAACTCACAAGAATCTGACTTTTAGTTTTTAGTTTTTACGAATTTGAAAATGATGAACGAATCACCGAAACGTCATTCAAAATTATTATCACTAATTTTTACTCTCAAATTTTTGCTTAAGAGGAGGGCAAAATTACTCGCTCACGATTGGTCGAGCGCCAAAAATTCTCGCTCCTGATTGGCTGAACGTACCTCTTCCACATTCAGTTGGTTTCTTCTGTTTGAGCAAAACAACTTCGTCTTACATACATACATACACCCACTTTATTTCAGCTCGATCATGGTTAAAGCTAATGCTTATGGGGTCGTGCATCTAAATCTAAAGTACAGTTGCACATAGTAAAGTAATAGGTTTACAATAATTTACGGTTGTTAAAAATAGTATACCCTTAAGACTAAGTGCTTGAGATCCTAAAAATATTTATAATCGTCATTACTGAAATTAGCAGTCGAGGCAGATGTTGCTTTAAAATTAAAATCTTTTAACGCTTTTATCTTATTCAGTCTAGAGTCTAGAGTCCAACGTTCAATGCGGGTTAAGTCCGGATGCCTGGATGCAATTGCATTCCAGAGGATTGCACCCCTGTAACTAACAGACTGTTCTAAATAGCGAGATTGAAACCTAGGAATAGCAATGTTTTCTGATCTTCTTAACGAGTACTCGGTATTTCTCATAGTAACAATGTTATCACTTAATGGTACAGGTAGTCTGTCATTGTAAGCATTATGCAAGAGCTAGAACAGTTTGATCTTGTAAATGTAAGCTAAGGAATGCCATTTGGCTATCTTAAGTGCGTCTTCATAAGAAGTGTCATTCCCTAAGTTATAGATTAACGTCGCGGCTCGGCAGTGGAGTTTATCGATTGACCTAAATAACTCAGAGTTGCTGCCGTTTGCCCATATCACAAGGCCGTAGGTGATTGAAGGCTAAATAATACTAAAGTAGAATTGTTCTAAAACGCTCTTAGGTAGAAACTTCGATTTTCTTAATAGATTGAGTTTATTGGCAAAGCTCTTTTTCACTTCAAATAGGTGTGCATTGTGACCATGTTAACCTATCGTCCACAGTTACGTCGAGTAGCCTCGATTTTTTTACCAGTTTGACAAGGCAACCCCCGATGGTAACGGGTGGGGTTGGCCCCACAGTATTTAGGTAATAGCATAACCTCGCTCTTTTTGGGGTGTGGTGTGAACCTGTTATTAAGACACCAGGAGTAAAGCTCCTTGAGTACTTTGTTTAATTGGTGTATTGCTTGGTCCCCATTTTCAGCCACGCAGTATATCGTTGTATCGTCCGCAAACAAATAGGTTTCACCTGAAGGGACCGAAGATGGTAAGTGGCTGATATACAGTGCGAATAGCGTTGGCCCTAGGACCGAGCCCTGAGGGATTCCGACTGAAACTGATTGCATTTTAGATTTAACACCATTTACGACAGTGTACTGAAGTCGATTACTAAGGCAGCTTTTCAGCCAGTTGTGCAATAGACTTAAAATTTCAAAGTTTCTCTGTAACTTTGTCAACAGCTGTTCATGCTGGATACAGTCAAAAGCCCTTTTTAAAATCAATAAAAGCTACTGCAACGGCTTTTCCCTTGTCCACCTCTTTTCTCCGCAGTTCTGTTAATTGAGTTAGAGTTAGTTCAGCACAGAAGCCTTTTCGTTAGAAGCAAACACATGCGTCACTAGGGCATCGTTCACTACAGATTCGAGAATCTTGCTTGGTATGCTAAGTAATGATATTGGTCTGTAGTTAGCTGGATCAATCACTTCGTCGCACTTGTGAATTGGAGTAACCCTTGCTGATTTCCACTGAGAGAATATAGTTTCGACTTCGAGGCTGTGTTGATAGCGTGTTAATTAATGACGGTACTATCACATTCCCGGCGAGCTTTGGTAGCTTTGGGTTAACGTTGTCTGGACCAGCGGACTTTTTTACCTGGATAGAACCTATATTTTCTGTTACTCGTTTTTGGTTAATAGTAGCTCTGAGCAGTGGTGGTACTTCACATCGGTGTCCAGTGGAGGCGGCAATAAGCTAATTAATTTGTCACCTAAAGTCGCAAAAAATGAGTTGATCACATTTGCCTTGTCCTCGTCCGTTAGAGCTAGAGATCCGTCGTCTCTCCTCATGGGACCAATACTTTTCCTGGCGTTTGGTCTTGTTGCCTTATTTACCAGATTCCAATAAGCACTTGGGCTTTTGACCTCCTGAAATAAGTTGGAAAAGTAGGGTGCTTTCGCGAGTCTTATGGAGCGTGTGACGTCGTTTCGAGCACACTTATATTCTGAGCACTGAATAGGACATTTGGAGGCCACTGCCAATTTGAAGAGTTTAAATCTTCTATTCATTTTAATGCGTATCTCATTTGCCATCCATGGTGGTGCTTGACTCTTAATTTTGACTTCTTTCCATGGGACATGAGTGATATAAATATCGTCAAACAGAGACTGCCAAGCCCACAAGACGTCGTCCGTGTCGTCAAATGTAAAAGCAACTTGAAACGGAGCATTTTCAATGTCAGATTTAAATCGTTCCAAGTCCATTTTCTTAAAATCCTTTACTTTTATCACTCGTGGGGGCGTTCTTTTGTTCTTTAGATGTACGGGAGCATATATTAAATCGTGGTCCGAAATCCCCAGTGGTAATACTCCCATGACGCTTACCAAGTCTGTTCGCGTTGTAACAATGAGGTCAATCAGTGTAGAAGATTCCATTGTATTTCTTGTTGGGTCTGCAATAACGTTATGCATATTGACATTGTCAAATATACACTAGAGTTTAACTCTGCTTGTGTTACTGCAGTCATTGTAGTCGCAGTTTAGATCACCCAACAAGAAAATGTTAGAAGATTTTAGCCAGGCTTTTTCTAAGATGGTATTAACGACGTTAAAGAAGTTGCTATCGTTTGGAGGTCTATACATCACCGCAAATAAGATTGGTGGCAGGGAATCTCACATGAAGCCACAGTGCTTCTATTTCTGGAGAATATAAATCTTTTCTCTGTGTTGCTTTCAGATGATCAGCGTAGTATAAAACACACCCTCCGCCTTTTCGTCCTATCCTGTCGAGGCGTAAGATTTTCATTCTGTCTATAATGATTTCTGAGTCCGAGATGGAATTATCTAAGTGGGATTCAGTAATAGCTATAACATCAAACTTACATAATAGCTGCAAGCACTTCACTTCGTCGACTTTATTTCTTAAGCTCTTTACATTAAGGTGCCCCACCCTGATATCATTAGCCGAGCAGTTTTGCAGTTTCCCTGCCAAGAGCCTCAAATAGTCATCTGAATGGACTGGTATATTGTTATCTGGAGTTGAGAGTGTAGGCGGGATGGCTTGATCGTACGTGAGATTTGTACAAGGGCTGAGTCGTTGGAGCACGCAGGGAATGCATTTCCAGACAATATTATGCTGCAAAATATAGCTGTAATCCTTGGTTTAATTTAACCACATTTGATGTGATAAGTTTGAAGGCATGTTCCACACTTGAGAGCTCGGTGGTTGTTAGCGATAACTTTTGTACAGTTCTGGCAGTTTGCTGAACCAGGTGTAGGACAAATGTTCCCGCTCAAAATCAAAAGACTACAGTGGAAAGTGGAGTCCGAATTTGGATAGCGACTAAGTCGGAGGGAGGAATAACGTTTCTCTTTGAGAGAACCCACAACTCCGCGTCGCACTTCGTTTTGCTTGAACGAATTCCATCGCCAAAACGGGAAATAACCAGTGTTGTAGCTACTCTAATCCC
>NC_090869.1:36823275-36830775 GCF_036669935.1 Montipora foliosa
TTTACAACAAACTAACGCTCACCTCAATTAGAGCCACCTTTTCATGCATGTGGATCCTTCAGTATCAACTGCACTTTCAATTTCCATTTCAAATGAACCTCAAAAACTTTGATTGAACAGTGAAAATATCATAACAAGCAGACTTTCGATTTAAATTGCTGATTTAAACGGTGCTAAATGACCATTTTGCTGTTTGTGACGAGGATTTTAACGAAGGTTATTTAGATTTGCCATGTTTGAAGCTTCTGTAAACACTTTCGCGCATGCTTTGTGCCACTTGCACGTTTTCCACGCATGAATTGAGGTGCCAATTGTTGTTGAGATCACTTCGTGAGTATATACTAAAACGATTATTCTTTTCAATCTCGGTGAAAAGTGGCAGAACATTTACCTCGCCGCTTTGCGGCTCGGTAAATATTCAACCACAGTGACTATTCACCTCAATTTCAAAGAATAATTGTTAATTATTCCAGGTTAGACTTTAGCAATGAAAGAAGATCAGGTGCTTACTGTATACATACCAGGAAGGTAAAGGCAAAGATGCCATCCAGTAATGAACACCAAAGATGATTTCATGGTTTGCATGGAATACAAGGTGGTTTTCTCAAAACTTGAGCAGTCAACAGCAGTATTTTCACATCACCCAGAAAGTACCTATGATAGCAAACTATTTACTTACATGTAGTGCATTACTGCTCTTGCAGTAGAATTTATGCATGAAAATTCTGCAAAGAAAGTGTTCACATTTTAGGTGTAACCTTAAGACCATTCACGATTGAGGATCATTTGTTAGTCAACTGGAATATTGATGGTTTTGTTTCTTTGAACCTCATTTAGATAGCAGACAAGGTCAAAATTGTCAAAAAAATTTCCAGACTTGATCTTTAAAAACACTATCCTGCAAGGGTTGAGATGAATGAATTTACTTCTTTTTGTAGATCACTTGGTGGAAACACCAGTGAATTACTTGTCCTATTGATTGTTCCTTTGCAGCTCAACTTTCCATTGAAGGAGTAGTTGAACAAAAGGCAAACCCAGTGCCACACCATCCAACCAAGTGCTGATTACTAGCTATTGAAGAAGCAGGTAATGGTCAATTGACACCTGTCAAAACAAGGTATCTGCTGACCAGTATCACATGACCGTATCGTGGGATCAAGTTTAGAGCTCATTAAGGTCAGCTTTTTTTGTTTAAGTTGACTGTTGACCTACGAGGTACTACGTTTCAGTTAGATCGCAGGTTCAAGCCAGGTTAACTTATTGTAAGAATAACCAGGGAGCTCTGCTTTTAGGCTTAGCAAAATCTATATATTATTTTTGTTATTCAAGATGCCATGAAATTCACGAATAAATGTTTTCACTTCTTGTAACCTTACTATAAAGGTGTTTAACCTCCGAGTTTGCCTCTTCCCGATCGAGTGGTCATCTATAAATTGCAAACAGGTCTGTCTGACCCGCAGAGATTCCAACCTCTTTTGAGTTTGAAGGAAATTAGGGAGTATTTTTTTTTGGTGCCGAAGGCGCGAGCCTGTAGGGCAGGGGGAGGGCCTCCCCCAGGAAATTTTGCAAATTCAGTTTCTCTCAAGTGGCATTCCCTGCATTTTGACACCATTTTTGTGATATTCTATAAGGTCATTATTCTTACCACTGGAGTCCTGCCATTTTTGGAGCTGCTTAATGGAGTAGGACTGAGGGCCTTACGAGTTTGCTCAACACGGGGTGTTCAATGGAGAGTTCTAGACTGGGCGAGGCATTATAGAATACTCCTGAGGATACGTATTAAACGTCTTACACTCAGATCGCAAAAAAGTACTTAAGATAAGCTGTTTTCAGAACTTCATGATAATTCGGGAGAATCTGATAAAAGTCGGGAAAGCGGGAGGGAACACATCAAATCGGGAGACTCCCGATCAAATCGGGATCGCGGGAAGGTTGGATTCTCTGAACCTGTCCTTGTCTGTTTGAGGTACATTTCGACTTTTAAGTAATACGACCTTTTACTACCTGTAGTCTTTTCCAGAGTAAGAAAAATAATCTAAGATTTGTGTTTGCGCGTCTCGGTTCACCGTCGTTCGCTGTAGATGACTATTTTCTACTGAAAATTCAATTGTTAGTCTCCTGAGGTTTCCTGAGTTAATGGAATGTCGTTGAATTTACCAAGACGTATTATTTGTGATATACTGAATTGTTTTTCCTTATTTCCTGCACCAGTCACGCACGGTTAGTCCGTTGCATTCATTTACGTATTCATTCATGTGCACGAAAGCCAAAATATTGGTCAATATTCCGACTATTCCCGCTCTAACGAACAATTCCGGTATGAACAATTAGTTCACACCGAACTTCACATAAAGGAAGAAAAATTCACCTCTCTCCTTTGAAGCTGGTTCACTTCAAACAAGCCCTACGTCAGAGCACGTGGTTCTGATCTTGTTGTCTGTTGGCGACAAAGAATGACATAATGTCTTATCTTATTTATTGGTGGTCTATTTTATGACTTTTACCGATCCATTTGAATTCCATGTCTTACGTACGTACAATACGTACAATATATACGTACAATACGTACATTTTTAAAACAGTTAAATGGCCGGAAATTCATCCCGCAAAACTCAGTGGTTCACGAATCAAGTTTAATTCAAATCTTCATTCACGCATCACGTTTATTTCAAAAAATTCGTTCACGTGGACATGAAGAGATTTTACCATCTTTCATCACGAATCACGAATAAAAAAGCATTAAAATCACGATTCACGAGAAATTAAATCACCCCATCTCGCTTCACGTAAAAAGTATAGGGCACCCTCTCTAAATGGTTCGTGACCTTCAAGTGATAAGTGCTGTACACGAATACGTTGGACTCGATAAGAACTCGAGAAACTGTTCCAAAAAGTGTCAGCACTGACTTTGGCTTACAGTGTTGTATAATGTCATTTGTGCTGCGCAAGATCACTCAGACGCACAGTCTGTCCACAGTACTTATTTTTCACCGCATTTTTGTGATCTATTTGTTTTAGCGGGTTTTGGCTAAATTATTATACAATACAATACAACCTTTATTTATACACAATGTTAAATTTAAAGCTAAAAGCTTGTGGGGCTGCGATCGCAATGGAGAGGTGAAAACAAGCTTGCTTGCAAACCAGTCGGATTAACGTAAAGGGTATCAACAAAGTACATCGTCATGTTTTGTCATCGCAATTGAACCAAAATGTGAGATCGAGATGGGGCAAGAACTGATCTCTGTAATGAATACATTATTTTGAAGCAGATAGTTTTGTATCAGCGAGATGCATTTAAACAAATGGTGGATCAGTTGTTTGAAATTATGTTAACATCCATAAAACTATTTGCTAAATCAACAATGTCACCATCACCATTAGGTAAGCTGAAAAGTTGAATCAAAATCTAAAGGAAAAAATTCGATCGACATGGGCCTTGAATCTACGTTTACAAACCTAGATAATAGTAAATTTGTCAGAAGACGGGTCAGTCATATATCTGATACTTACCAAGAAGGTCATCGGATGATGCACAGACATGTTTTTCTTAGCAGGGAATCGAAAAACCTTGCTATTTTCACTATTCAAATTAAAAGTTTTTTTGCGAGAGATTCGTTTTTGCATGTGTTTGGCCAGAGTTCAGAGTAAAAAACAATATGTTTTGTTACAATTGACCACGAATAGAAATGCATTGTCATCTTTTATGAATACAAATGGATCAGATTTTGGTCTTTTTTAGATACCGTACATTCAGGTTAAAAAATGCTGACGAAGAGGGAAAAGGAAGTCGCTATTTGCACAAAATAATTGCACTGATGAATGAGTGCAAATGTGAACTGTTCTTCATACCAGGAAAATAATCGGTTGCATCAGCAATATTAGAAATTAACTACAAATGTAAAAAAAGAGAATTTTTGAACTATGAAAGAGCTTTATCAGCAGACAAGCATTGTTCGAACAGGTTCTTTTTGTAAGATATGTGGAACTTCATGCTACATTTCAAATAGATATGGTATAATTAGACTGAAGAAAAGAGCAGGAAGAAGAGATTCGCTTGATGCATTAGTACAGATGTAGTTGATACATGTGAGTGAATTCCATCAAAGATGCTGTTCTATGTGTATTGACACGTAAGAATTTGATTTTTTCTACTTCCTGAATCAATGCGTCATAATTTTCATCAAATTTGTAGCTAACAACGTTCTTTGCTTTGGTATAACGATCGGCAAAGCAATACTGAATACCGTAACTCGGTACGTAAAATGATAGTCCCAGAGGAAGAAAGAACAAAATCACAAAAGCCCTCGGAAATGGAAAAGTTGTGGATGTGAAAAAATTCATGTAAAAGGAAATCAGAAGACAATCTACATTAGGGAAGTTAAAAGTTCTCAAACTCAAAGTACGCAACGGAAATGCCAAAGCTGAAACCAAACTACCAGGAACTTGAAACCGTGAGATACAAGATAGCAAATATTGAAGCCTAATCGCTTTGACGGAGATGGAAATGCAATGACTGCGGAAATCTTGGGCGAAACGAAGAGAGCGAAAGTGAAATTCCATTTCTGCGCAATAATTATCCAAGAGCACGAATCACAAAGCTCACACGGGTTTTCCATTTTCCAGCTAGAGTTTGCGCGCTTTCTGAAAGTCATAACCAGCATGCAGAAGTTACGGTGTTTGTTGAGTTTCGCCTTTTTAATCTTCTGCACTTGTAGTTCACAGTCCCAGTCATGCAACAGAAATTATCAGTGTCGTTCAGGCAAATGTTGTTCAACTGGAAGGTGCGCCGAATCTAGCTTACTGTGTCCTTGTGAAGGATCTGCGGATTGCGGATTCGAAGAGGAATGCCCTTCAGGCTATTGCTTGAAGAAATTCACCCAACCAACGAGACGCTATCCACCCTGGGATTCTCCTACTTCCAGTCTTCGGATACATTTCACCTTCGCACCACACAGGTGCTCTTTTGACAGTGAATGCCCTGGAAACGAGTTGTGTAATAATGGAAAATGCAGCAAGCCGGGATTATTTCTTCAAGATGTTGGCACTACTGTGACTACAATCCTCTTTTTGGTCACCATACTTGCAGCCATCGGCGTGTGTTACTCGCGCCAAAGAACAAGACAGCGACCAGTCCTTGCCTCTAGCAATGAACGACCTACTTCCACGGTTGGTTGTGGAAGAAATGGACAGGATACCTGCGAACCAGACGAATCGATCCCTGGACAGGCAAGAGTGCTGACGATGATCGATATCCATGCTGTAGGCGACGACTCCGGTCAATTACCCACCATTGATCCTCCGCAGTATAACTCACTGGAGAGCAATAGAAACAACAGTATCCCAGAGCATTCTCCACCGAGTTATGATGAAGCCGTTCAAAACTCAGGTATACCGCCCGCATAGTTTTACACGACCCTTTCAAGAAAGTTACTTTGTTAAATGAATTAGAAATAAGCATTCAGTTTCACTTTTTATCCAGCACTCAGTTTTTGTGATCTCATCCGCCCAGAAGTCCATCGAGCTTATCCAGCCTCGTAAACCACATGCTGGCAGAGGTATAGACCCTTGCTGTAGCAAATTTGATCACATTGAAAAGCAAGCTGGCATATTCTATACATCAAAGTCAGTGATATCGAGCATCTTTAGTGATCTTGTAGTTGATGTCGTCTATGGCAAACTGAAGCTTAATCGGGGGTCAATTAATGAAAGTTGTGAAACATTAAAGGTGCTGTGTCATCTATTTACTGGCCCTTGTCGCTAGGGAATTTATCGTTGACCCAGAAATCAGTTTTAAACAACATAGATCAACGCTTCGTAACATAACATAACATAACATAACACTTTATTTAGAAGATAATGAAAATAACAAATATAACGCAGCTACTACTGAAAGGGGAAATCGTGAGGTCATCCCTGTATGAAAAAACATCCCCAAATAAAAATTTCGAAATCTAAGAGCAAATATTCGTATTTGCATATAAAACTATTTCAAAACTTGACTACATTCAATCATTTCAATCAATATTCATGTAAATCTTTCGTTTGCTAGGAAAAAGAGTTAATGAGCCAGCTTGTACAACGTCTTTAGGCAAGTCATTCCACCTGTTAACGTACGAAGAAAGAGTACTTGTAGCAACTCTTTGTAGCTACTTTTACAAAAAGTTTATAGTCGTGATTGGCTCTGGCTCGGTTAAGCTTGGTAAGCTAAAAAAAATCATTAAATGCAAGACTATTCAATTCAATCTTGTAGCATTGAACTTAAGATTAAAACTTTCTGCGCTTTTCTAAAGTTTGCCAATTTTAGTAAAGCTTGGCTGCAGTGGTGGCTACACTTGGCGACAACTTGGCGTCCGCCATGTTGTGAAAACCCAAACACTAATGACGTTCTTTCTTCCGATTGGCTTGATAACCCCTGGACGCGTCACAAATTGTCACGAATGCAGATTAAAATGTTGCAACCCGGCCTCACGAGTGACAAAATTCGCGACTTTGTCGCGAAAAGTTAAGGACGGTACCTTCTAATTCAAAGGTATTTTTGCACGGTATACTCAATGTACGGGAAAAAGCAGATCTTAACAAGTATTATTGAAAACCAAAAACAAGTTTGGGGTAACTAAGAATTTTTCGAAAATAATTAATCAACAATATTTGTAACAAGCTTTAAAATACAAACAATGTATGGCGTTCTTTTCCAAATTGAAGCTTAATTATCTTTGAAAAATGCGTGGTTACCCCGAATTTCCCTTTTGGATACCAAGAGCACTTGCTAAGTTCTGCTTTCTCCGCATAGTTTTGAACCGCGCAAAAATATCCCTCTATTAATAAGAACCACTCAAAGGAAATCCGAGTGTCTCGAGATTGGCAGAACGTATGCGCAATAATATTAGTCGGCACCGTCCTTAAACCCATTCAATTTCTCGTGATTGTTTTTCTGCAATTTTTTCAGGTGTCGTAACACCTGTGTGAGGGTGACTTTAACCGCGCGCTGGCAACGCGACAATTTTCAAAAAAATCGCATCACCATCGCAAGCAACAATTGCTCGTGTAGCCGCGGCTTAATCGACAGCGATCGTCGTAACTCATTTCGCCGCGCTTTTGCTTCAAGGCTAATCGTGAGGCCCTTCCTTGGGCTTTTTCCAGGGATTCGATGTCTTTGATCGTATACAGGCTCCAGACGGGAGCGGCATATTTACGAATAGGTCTTACCAGAGACCTATAGGAACACATACCGGTTTTCGTATCTGTTAGATCGCTTACACCTTATTTGCCTTATTAATATTCAGTATAGGGAAAATGTGTTTACTCCAAGATAAAGCGTGGCTTAACCCCCTGGCCTCGGTTGTTCAAAGGGTGGATAACGCTATCCACCAGATAAATCGCTATCCAGCGGACAAACACTAGCAAAACCAATTGAGTTATCCAGTGGATAGTGATTTATCCAGTGGATAGTGCTATCCACCCTTTGAACAACTGGGGCCAGATCTTTGGCCTTTTCAA
>NC_090869.1:36853275-36855775 GCF_036669935.1 Montipora foliosa
TTAGATTGACTAGAGTTACATTCCCATACCCCGTCCACTCTACCCAAAAGTTTTAAGTTCTGGCTCAGCAAGTCTTCATTGTAACTTTTAAAAAGATTACATTGTTAAGACTTCATGAATGCGAAAACAGTGCCAGACCGGCATCCTATTCCTCGGATCCAGGAAGCTTTAGACGGTCTAGGGGGCAAGTCGTGGTTTAGTGTTTTGGATCAGGCAAAAGCCTATAATCAGGGTTCATCGACGAGAAAAGTCAATCATGAACTGTGTGTAGTATATACTCCCTCAGTGATTTTGGTGTTTCAAGCAATCTGATTGGTTTGCTATCTCGGAGTAATTGAGCATTATTCACTCCCTGCGGAGTGAATAATGCTTGATCCAAACAAAACAAAATGGCTGGCGTAAACTCTCCAGCATTTATGAATCGGAAATATTGAGAAAACAAAATGATGCTGTGCTACAAAAGACAAAGAAAGCCAAAAAATTTGGCAGGAAAGTTTTCAAGGGTAAGAGAAGAATTCATACTTTTGCCAACGAGTGTTTGACTTCGTTTTTCCAGATAATTATTGCTGAAAATTAAACAATCTTCACGCCAACAATTTGTTTCACTCGGAGTAATTCTCTCTTGTAGGGCTGGTTGCCCATCAAAACGAATTTGTTACTGAAATCGAGGAATTACAACAATGTCTAAGAAAGTTTTGAACGGCTGCAAGGAAACAAGACGGGTGATTTTACAACAAACTAACGCTCACCTTAAGTACAGCACAACTGCCATTTCATGTGGATCCTTTACGAACTGCACTTTGAATTTCCATTTCAAATGAACCTCAAAAACTTTGATCGAACGGTGAAAATGTTTTAACAAGCAGACTTTCGATGTAGATTCCTGATTTAAACGGAGTTGAATGACCATTTTGCTGTTTGTGACAAGGATTTTAACGAAGGTTATTTAGATTTGCCATGTTTGAAGCTTCTGTAAACACTTTCGCGCATCCTTTGTGCCGCTTGCACGTTTTCCACGCATGAATTGAGATGTCAATGAAATCGACTTTGGATGGTTTTCTTCTGCAAATGTTGTTGAGATCACTTCGTGACTATATACTAAAACAATTATTCTTTTCAATCTCGGTGAATAGTGCGCCCACAAATTTTCAAAGACTTATGGAGAACTGTTGTGGCGAGCTGCATGACGAGATGTGTATCCGCTATTTAGATGGTGTAATCGTATCCTCGGGAACATATTCTGGACATATCGAACATCTGCGTAAAGTTCTCGTCAGTTGAAGAGTTACGGTGTGAAGCTTAAGCCTGGAAAGTGTGCATTGTTCAAACCGGAAGTGTCTTTCCTTGGAAGAATTATTTCTCAAGATGGGTACCCAATAGATCTTAAAGCTGCAAGTGCAGTGATTGCAATGAGGAATTTAAAACCACGGACCTTTGGAGAAGTAAGAAGACTCATGGGTCTACTTGGTGAGTACTGCCGTCATATCAAAAACTTTGCACAAATAGAAAAACCCGTTTATGATCTCCTCAATCATGATCTACTAGGGAAAAAGAATGCTACCTCCACCAGACAGAGCCCAGGGCTGCGTAGTGGACAGTTGCCATCTTCGTCACCAGTGGAGTGGGAACACAGGCACCAGTCTTCATTGGTTACCCTAATAGATAAAATGACTTCATCCCCTCTACTGGCATACTCAGATTATAATGCGCTATTCGTTGTACACACCGATGCATCACAGGATGGCTTGAGAGCGGTCTTGTCAGAAGCAGAACTCCTCTACCCGAGTGATTGCCTATGCATCTAGGACTTTGACCCTGTCTGAACGCAACTACCATATACACTCTGGCAAGTTGGAATTCTTGGCATTGAAATGGGCAGTGACAGAACAGTTCAGTGACTGCCTCTATTACGCTCCTGAATTTGTAGTATACACTGACCGACAAACGTCCCTTGACTTATGCTAACATCCGCTAAGTTAAATGCTGCAGGACTGACGTGGGTGGGAGAGCTTGTTGACTTTAACTTTGAAGAACGGTATCGACCAGGCAAGTTGAATGCTGATGCTGATAGCCTTTACCGATTGCCCCGTGACTTCCATACGTACATGGAAAGCTGTACAGAGACGTTAATTCCTGAAAGCTTGCATGCATCAATATCTGCAGTCCAGACATTGTTCAACGTGGACTCAATTTGGCTGACCGCTCTGACTGATTAAGAAGAGGAACTCCATCTTGTCGACGTCTTGTCACTAGCACACTTCAATCAAGTAAGAGTGGTGGATTTAATGAAAGCACAGAAAGAAGACCCTCACATTGGACTCATCCTTGAATTAATCAAAGCAAACCACAAACCGACAGTGGAAAAAAGGCATCAAGAATCACCTTTGGTTCGCAAGCTCCTAAACGAGTGGCAAAAGCTTCATGTACACAGGAAGAGGGAATTACTATATCGTAACCAGGAGGTTGTTCTCCCACTGAAATTTCGTCGCACCGTTTACCG
>NC_090869.1:36865775-36890775 GCF_036669935.1 Montipora foliosa
GAGAAAAAATCTCTGTAAATCCATCCATATAAAATGTCAGTGTTATCTCTGTAAAAAGTGAGTGAGAAGAATGCATGAAATGTCTATAAAATGTCTACAAAAACCCTCAAAAAATTGGAGGGGAAAAGTATGTGAAATGTTTTTAAAATGTTGGTGTTTTAGTGCACAAAATCTCAGCAAAATGTTCACAATATCTCTGTAAATTAAGTATTTAAAACCTGACAGAAGGCAGGAAATCTCAATAAAATGTCAGTAAAACTGGAGGTAAAGTTTTTAAAATGTTGGTGTTTTAGTGCACAAAATCTCAGCAAAATGTTTACAATATCTCTGTAAATAATAGCATTTAAAACCTGACGTATGCCAGGAAATGTTAATAAAAAGTGAAATGGATGAAAGGTTAGTCGATTTTACGTAGAAAAAAGAACAAGTTCTAGAGTTTGTGAATGCATAAATTTTTATTTCAAATCTAAAAATAATCATTTGTTTATATTATCTTCAATAGAATCTAAGTGTACGATAAAATTCTTGCAATAAGTTCAATAAAATAATTCAATTAATAACATGAGTTACCATGGCAACTTTTTCTACTGTGCCAAAATGGTGTCCACTTTCGAAAAAACCCACGTCCTATGATTGCGATTTGTCAACCATGATTTATAGCTGACGAAATGGTACAATGTATACTCGTGAAACTTGGGAATAATTCCACTTGTGTTTTGTCCAAAATCAAATAATTTTTCTTGCCTTAAGGCTTATTATTTGATTTTGGACAAAGCATGTGTGAAATTATTCCCTAAATTCACTCATCACTATTTGATAACCCATACAAATTCATCAAAATAAGGAATAAAATATATGCAAAGGATTTCATTATTATTAAATAAGTATAAAAATCTGGCTTATGTTACCCCAATTACAAATATAGTTGTTAGAAATGGGCGCGGCTTATCTGCGGGAAGATCTGATAAAGGCTGTCTCTGGTGGCCAGTTTTCCGTCTTTGCATCCAATTTTATGCCTAGTTGCATGTACTAAGCTACAAACGTTCCGCTCATATTCTTGTTGTAATGAAAAAAAATATATGGCAAAACTGTGTTTGAGAAATTCCTGTCAACAAATACCAGAAAAAGATCAATCATATGTCCAAGTTGGTAAAAACGATGTTCATTACAGTAAAGTGCTAAAATTACATTAAAGTATTTTCCGTTACAATATTAGTGAATAGTGAGTTGACGTTTCATGAACAGTGGATAAACTTGACTTCTAAAGACTAGACTTTGGATTTCTTTTGTCTTGTGTCAAAAAACTTTTTTCCGTAAATTTCAGCTGGTAAGGTCAGGGTGTGGCTTACCTCCGGGTTTACAGTTCACCTGCCAGTTCAGTTGGGTAATACTAGCATACTAAAACAAATTAACCATGTGGATTACCTGCATGGGTACACCTACTTTTCAAGTTACATCAAACTGTATGAGGTGTGCCACCCGCCAGTTCCGATTAAAAATACTACAAATTAGTATACTAAGACAAATTAACTGCATGGTTAGACCGAATTTACAAGTTACATCGAACTGTATGTGGTGCGCCACCTGCCAGTTCAGATGAAAAATACTACAAATGAGTATACTATGACAAATTAACTGCATGGTTAGACCAAATTTACAAGTTACATCGAACTGTATGAGGTGCGCCAAACGCCAGTTCCGATGAAAAATACTACAAATTAGTATACTATGACAACTTAACTGCATGGTTAGACCGAATTTACAAGTTACATCCAACTGTATGAGGTGCGCCACCCGCCAGTTCAGATGAAAAATACTACAAATTAGTATACTATGACAAATTAACTGTATGGTTAGACCGAATTTACAAGTTACATGGAACTGTATGAGGTGTGCCACCCGCCAGTTCCGATGAAAAATACTACAAATTAGTATACTATGACAAATGAACTGTATGGTTAGACCGAATTTACAAGTTACATCCAACTGTATGAGGTGTGCCACCCGCCAGCTCAGATGAAAAATACTACAAATTAGTATACTATGACAAATTAACTGCATGGTTAGACAGAATTTACAAGTTATATCGAACTGTATGAGGCGTGCCACCCGCCAGTTCAGATGAAAAATACTACAAATTAGTATACTATGACAAATTATTAACTGCATGGTTAGACCGAATTTACAAGTTACATCCAACTGTATGAGGTGTGCCACCCGCCAGTTCAGAAGAAAAATACTACAAATTAGTATACTGTGACAACTTAACTGCATGGTTAGACCGAATTTACAAGTTACATCGAACTGTATGAGGTGCGCCACCCGCCAGTTCCGATGAAAAATACTACAAATTAGTATACTATGACAAATTAACTGCATGGTTAGACCGAATTTACAAGTTACATGGAACTGTATGAGATGTGCCACCCGCCAGTTCCGATGAAAAATACTACAAATTAGTATACTATGACAAATGAACTGTATGGTTAGACCGAATTTACAAGTTACATCCAACTGTATGAGGTGTGCCACCCGCCAGCTCAGATGAAAAATACTACAAATTAGTATACTATGACAAATTAACTGCATGGTTAGACAGAATTTACAAGTTACATCGAACTGTATGAGGCGCGCCACCCGCCAGTTCAGATGAAAAATACTACAAATTAGTATACTATAACAAATTATTAACTGCATGGTTAGACCGAATTTACAAGTTACATCCAACTGTATGAGGTGTGCCACCCGCCAGTTCAGAAGAAAAATACTACAAATTAGTATACTATGACAACTTAACTGCATGGTTAGACCGAATTTACAAGTTACATCGAACTGTATGAGGTGCGCCACCCGCCAGTTCCGATGAAAAATACTACAAATTAGTATACTATGACAAATTAACTGCATGGTTAGACCGAATTTACAAGTTACATGGAACTGTATGAGGTGTGCCACCCGCCAGTTCCGATGAAAAATACTACAAATTAGTATACTATGACAAATGAACTGTATGGTTAGACCGAATTTACAAGTTACATCCAACTGTATGAGGTGTGCCACCCGCCAGCTCAGATGAAAAATACTACAAATTAGTATACTATGACAAATCAACTGCATGGTTAGACAGAATTTACAAGTTACATCGAACTGTATGAGGCGCGCCACCCGCCAGTTCAGATGAAAAATACTACAAATTAGTATACTATGACAAAGTATTAACTGCATGGTTAGACCGAATTTACAAGTTACATCGAACTGTATGAGGTGCGCCACCCGCCAGTTCCGATGAAAAATACTACAAATTAGTATACTATGACAAATTAACTGCATGGTTAGACCGAATTTACAAGTTACATGGAACTGTATGAGGTGTGCCACCCGTCAGTTCCGATGAAAAATACTACAAATTAGTATACTATGACAAATGAACTGTATGGTTAGACCGAATTTACAAGTTACATCGAACTGTATGAGGTGTGCCACCCGCCAGCTCAGATGAAAAATACTACAAATTAGTATACTATGACAAATTAACTGCATGGTTAGACAGAATTTACAAGTTACATCCAACTGTATGAGGCGCGCCACCCGCCAGTTCAGATGAAAAATACTACAAATTAGTATACTATGACAAATTATTAACTGCATGGTTAGACCGAATTTACAAGTTACATCGAACTGTATGAGGTGTGCCACCCGCCAGTTCAGATGAAAAATACTACAAATTAGTATACTATGACAAATGAACTGTATGGTTAGACCGAATTTACAAGTTACATCCAACTGTATGAGGTGTGCCACCCGCCAGTTCAGATGAAAAAATACTACAAATTAGTATACTATGACAAATTAACTGCATGGTTAGACCGAATTTACAAGTTACATCCAACTGTACGAGGTGTGCCACCCGCCAGTTCAGAAGAAAAATACTACAAATTAGTATACTATGACAAATTAACTGCATGGTTAGACAGAATTTACAAGTTACATGGAACTGTATGAGGTGTGCCACCCGTCAGTTCCGATGAAAAATACTACAAATTAGTATACTATGACAAATGAACTGTATGGTTAGACCGAATTTACAAGTTACATCGAACTGTATGAGGTGTGCCACCCGCCAGCTCAGATGAAAAATACTACAAATTAGTATACTATGACAAATTAACTGCATGGTTAGACCGAATTTACAAGTTACATCGAACTGTATGAGGCGCGCCACCCGCCAGTTCAGATGAAAAAATTAATACTACAAATTAGTATACTATGACAAATTCTTAACTGCATGGTTAGACCGAATTTACAAGTTACATCCAACTGTATGAGGTGTGCCACCCGCCAGTTCAGATGAAAAATACTACAAATTAGTATACTATGACAAATTAACTGCATAGTTAGACTGAATTTACAAGTTACATCCAACGGTATGAGGTGTGCAACCTGCCAGTTCAGATGAAAAATACTACAAATTAGTACGCTACGACTAATTATGTTTAAATCATTGTTGCCACATGCAGATGTGTTTATTAGAAAGATATCACTTGTGTTTGATGTATTTGCCACTGAACGATGACTGACAATTTCCTCAGACCCAAGGGACAGTGAAACCTTCTTGATTTTTGTCAAAAAACTTACAGTATATGAACAGAGAAGTCACTGATTGTTGCAGTGAATATTTCTCCCTTGTATTCACCCAGTTCAATGTGAGAGCATTTGACTCTTCCATAATTACCTGATGTCTGGAACAAATTTACTAGACCCAGCTAAAACAGTTTGACCTAATAATGTTCACAAGGTATATCCAAAATGGCAATGAAACCTCTACCCTCCCAAGTTTTGACACAAAGACATCAATTATTAATCACAATTGCATCACAATTTGCAATCAGCACTGTCTGTTTCTTGCATCTCAGGAAATTCCCTCCAATTAAATTTCAATGCTCAATTTCCTTCAGCACTGCATCTTGTGGTTGAAGTAGATGAAGGCCCTGGAAAAGAGTCACACCAGTCAATCAATCAATTTTATTTATATACCTAATTTCATAATATCATTTTCGAAGAATGTTGTAGCAAATCACTTTGCCATTCATAAGCAATGTTCCTGTGTAGGTGAAACTGAATAATGAAGCTACATGTAAGAGCTAAAGGAATTATTGCAAGAAACTTGTATCTTACCATGACGAGCTTCGGCTGACAAAAAAATATATGCAAATGAGCTTACGGTGATTTGAAATCACCCTTAGCTAATCATTAAGTGTAACTCAAGAACTCATTTCGCAAGTTTAGGTGTCGCAGATATCGCATCAGAGTCCGCTTCTGACATAATATTATTCAGTTACTTTTTTTTACACCTTTTAAGTCACAACGGAGAAGCATAAATCCACAAAACGTCATTCAGGGAACGTTTTCCAGAGACTTTGCCCCGTGTAGCTCGCGTGGCGTGCAGCAATTCTCACGAGGATTTTAGAGTAATTCTTGCTCGCACGATTCTGCAACACTGTGGCAAATACGCATAACTCGCTTTTTGAGTTCAGTTATATTCAATTTACGTACATGTATGCTTTGTATGTACTAAATTGGTTCTGCCTTCAGATAACAACAGTCCAAACTGGACTGACTACCCAAGAGAGACAGAACTCATTAGTACATTTAATAATTATTATTACAAAATTGGTTCTGCCTTCAGATAACAACAGTCCAAACTGGACTGACTACCCAAGAGAGACAGAACTCATTAGTACATTTAATAATTATTATTACAAAATTGGTTCTGCCTTCAGATAACAACAGTCCAAACTGGACTGACTACCCAAGAGAGACAGAACTCATTAGCACAAAATAATTATTATTACAACATTGGTTCTGCCTTCAGATAACAACAGTCCAAACTGGACTGACTACCCAAGAGAGACAGAACTCATTAGCACAAAATAATTATTATTACAACATTGGTTCTGCCTTCAGATAACAACAGTCCAAAACTGGACTGACTACCCAAGGGAGACAGAACTCATTAGTACAAAATAATAGTTATTACAAAATTGGTTCTGCCTTCAGATAACAACAGTCCAAAACTGGACTGACTACCCAAGAGAGACAGAACTCATTAGCACAAAATAATAATTATTACAACATTGGTTCTGCCTTCAGATAACAACAGTCCAAAACTGGACTGACTACCCAAGAGAGACAGAACTCATTAGCACAAAATAATTATTATTACAACATTGGTTCTGCCTTCAGATAACAACAGTCCAAAACTGGACTGACTACCCAAGGGAGACAGAACTCATCAGTACAAAATAATAGTTATTACAAAATTGGTTCTGCCTTCAGATAACAACAGTCCAAAACTGGACTGACTACCCAAGGGAGACAGAACTCATTAGTACAAAATAATAGTTATTACAAAATTGGTTCTGCCTTCAGATAACAACAGTCCAAAACTGGACTGACTACCCAAGGGAGACAGAACTCATTAGTACAAAATAATAGTTATTACAAAATTGGTTCTGCCTTCAGATAACAACAGTCCAAAACTGGACTGACTACCCAAGGGAGACAGAACTCATTAGTACAAAATAATAATTATTACAAAATTGGTTCTGCCTTCAGATAACAACAGTCCAAACTGGACTGACTACCCAAGAGAGACAGAACTCATTAGTACATTTAATAATTATTATTACAAAATTGGTTCTGCCCTCAGATAACAACAGTAAAAAATGGACTGACTACCCGAGAGACAGAACTCGTTAGGGTAAAATAAAAATGATTAAAAAGAGACTGGTTGTGCCTTTTGATAACAAAAGTCAAAAACAGACTATCACATGCAAGAAATATTAATGGTATGATATGAAACACCAAAAGCACCCATTGAATGAAAGTCAGTATACATGTAGATAGTTATAAACTGCATGACAACGACAGTGTCAGCAATTATTCGGTGCCCTTTAATTAAATTTGATTTTTGTCAGCCTTTTCAGGTGATCAGTTGTTTCTTTGTTGTACTTACATCCAGTGTAAGAAATATGGGAAACATAAAAATCCCAGTGAGTTAATAGATTGTATACCTCAGGTATATGCTACCCAAGAGGTTACAGAGTGAAATGGTGAAAGAGTGATCATGAGTTATGGATTGTATACCTCAGGTATATGCTACCCAAGAGGTTACAAAGTGAAATGGTGACACAGTGAGTTATGGATTGTATACCTCAGGTATATGCTACCCAAGAGGTTACAAAGTGAAATGGTGACACAGTGAGTTAATAGATTGTATACCTCAGGTATATGCTACCCAAGAGGTTACAAAGTGAAATGGTGACACAGTGAGTTATGGATTGTATACCTCAGGTATATGCTACCCAAGAGGTTACAAAGTGAACTGGTGACACAGTGAGTTAATAGATTGTATACCTCAGGTATATGCTACCCAAGAGGTTACAAAGTGAAATGGTGACACAGTGAGTTAAGAATTGTATACCTCAGGTATATGCTACCCAAGAGGTTACAAAGTAAAATGGTGTGACAGTGAGTTAAGGATTGTATACCTCAGGTATAAAATTATGCTACACAATTAATTATTAATAGCATAGCTGTAAATTTAATTTTGTATACTCTTTCGCATCAACTTTTAGGCCATGCTTTAACTTGCTTTTTCTGTGCACTTAGATCGCTAAGAAGTAATTCCAGGTTTCACCTGAAAGGATTGTGATTGTGCATAGACCTCAAAAACCCAACTCCTCCCGCTCACCTCCCAAATACACAAGAATGTCAATTAAAATAGCTACAAGCTTCGTGTACTTACTCCTGTTCCACTTAATTTTGTCAGATTTCTCATCATTGTCTGCCACCCTTCATCTGGGATTCTGGCCTCAAAAGAACCCAGTCGGGAAGTTGAAATTTGTGCAAATAGTGTTGCAGCACATCTGGAAAAATAACCTAGGGATCAAGTCCACAGAACCACCTTATCAAGGACAATCAAAGAAATTAGATAATTTATATTTTGGTCAAATTGATGGAAATAAGATTTGTCATCAAGATACTTTATTTGGGTGGGAATGACGGAGGTATTGACAATTAATGGGAGACCAAAGCGAGATAATCTCCCAGGCGGTTTCTTCTGAAGTGTAACCGACCTTTCAGTGAAATCTAGTGTCAAAGGAGTCATCCTATTAAGCACCCAGTCCAAAATTTAGCTTGCTCTGGCTCCTCGTGCATGAGAAACCAGTGAAGGTACATGTAGTTATACAGGTGACAAGGGAGTAACTACAGAATAACCGGCCACTATTGTGCTCTTGTAGTGGCATCGTTTGAAGAACAAGGCATCTGCAAGTGGCGAATAAGGGGCTGGGTATACAGAGATCCATATATTACATGTAATTCCCTATTCGTTATTATTGTTATTGCCTTAAATGGCCTTAATACAATATAAAGTGAAATTACTAAGGGAGTAGGTCTGCAAAAGTAATGACTGTGCTGAGGCCCTCCTTGGCGTTTTGGGAAACGAGGGAAGATGGCTATTTTGAACTGAGGAACAGAGGAAAAATGACAAAATGTCTTAGGTACAAGGCGACATAAACAATTTTAGGGAGCAAAAAGCTAGGTACAAGTTTGAAAGTAAATTGGGCCGGGAACAAGGGAACAAAACTTTAAAATTTTAAGCCATTTAAACTTAAATCAGGTTTGTAAGTAAGATGACGACTTACCGAAAACTCCTCCGGCAGTCTTTTGCTTTTCGGATCTTTTGAATCTTCCCGCCCATTCGCTAAATGTAGCTGTTCGGCCAGGCCACCCTTTGTTCCAAACGTTCGTAGAACTCTCTTTACGTTTTGAAGAAGGTCTCTATTTTTGCCATGAAGTCTTCACCGATTAACCCTTTCGGAGACTGTCTGAGGTTGAATCATGTCACTGGCGTATCTTTGTGGCGAATGCTGATTATCTGACCTGAATTGTCGTTGCCCTTTCTTCCGGATTCCGTCGATGTTTACTGGGTTTATTTGGTGGAATGCGTGCCATTTCACCCGCACAAAATGTTAAGGAATCGCAAAGATCCAATTTTGGTCGTCCAACAAGGGAAAAAGAGAGGAAGAGGACATGGATCGATCGCCCGCGCGAAAAACAAACCGATAATTCAAACCGATCTCGTTCCCAGAGTCTTTGCGGCAGGGCAATTCATAATGGTGGACAAAGTTGTTACATCATGTAATTATTGTGAAATGTCCACAATCCTTCTCTTTGTGCCAACATCCAATCACAACCCGTTGCGAGCCCAGTGCGATTCGTGGGGCGCTTTCATTTTGGGTGGAAAAACCGGGGAGAATTTTCTGCTTTAAAGGTGCAGAGCAAATTTCCTCAATCAAAATATGGAACGGGGGAAAGTGTGTTCCTTTTGAGATTTCCTTTTCTGTTTTTCTCAAGAGACTGGATACTAATCATTTAGAATAACAAATATGGCTGCCGGATTTTCGATCATTACTTCACAAGAAGTAATTCTCACCTGCAGCTACGGGCTATGAAAGCACCCACGTTAATTGACTAAAACCCGCACGATTAATTTAGGCAGCTAAACACCAATGCTATTTTTTTTTCTTTTTTCAAGGAGCATGGTAAAGTCTGCTTACTAGCCTACATTACTTTCTCAATCTCATTCTGTGCTGGGACTCCTATATCACAAAGGCCTTGATTTACATGTTATTTGCATGATTCATCCCAGCAATTTACATGAAATTTACACAAAAAAACTATTTTATGGCCGGGTTGTGTCAGTTTACATAGATTTTATGGCCTTTGCAATTGTTGTAAACAATTAAAACGGTCTAATCTTGTGAGGCCCTAAGTACCCGTTTATATGGAGAAAAATTGTCCCGGGAAGAAGGGTCACTCGCTTACCGGAGTTACCCTGGACCAGCCAACTTTTCCTACATTTCCCTATACAATGCGGTTTAAGTAAACTGTTTACATGAGGGGAAAAAATGGCTCGGCTAGAAGGGAAACCCACCTAGCCGGGTCACCCTTTGTCAACGGTAAGGTCGCCCTCCTAGCCAGGCCAATTTTATTCCATGTAAACACTTTGGCTCGCTCAGTGGAGTCAACTTGGTCGAGGCAAGATGATGAGAGAATGCACGAGTGCTTTCTTCCCAGTCTCCTGACGATCGAAACTGAGCCGGGCAGCTCTTGACTCAGGGAAAAAGGTTAGTTCCTTTCTCACATAAACGCTAGCTAAAGACCCGGCTGGGAGAGTGACCATCTTCCGAGGACAACTTTTCTCCATATCAACAGGGCCTAAGACTTGATCCAAGTCGAACTATTAAAACACATACCGATAGGCATTTTATAGGTTGCAACTGGCGAACTTTTGATAAACCGAACTCAGTGCAACATGCAGGGCTAATTCAACAGTTTCCCACATAATTTAATTAGGTAATAAATATTCGACACTCAAAATCATCGTGAACAGGGCATACAGATCCAAAACCATTTGGTAACTTAGACAGGACACGCATGATGATAGAGCGCAATTTACAGACATTTTATGAGACATGACCAAACGGCATAAAATCTTTGTAAATTTTCGATTTATAGACATTTTTGCAAGATTTTATTAAGTCTGTAAATTTCAAGTATTTCCTCTTGTTGTAGCTCCAATAATTTATAAACATTTTACAGACATTTTATAGAGCTTTACTCAACAAAACTCTGTAAAATATCTGTAAAATAAATTTACAGAGATTTTATATTTATGGGGTTAAGTGTTAAAGTTTGTAAATTTATTATTTACAGACATTTTATAAGTCTGTAAATGGTCCAAATTTTCCAGTGTACCTGGGAACATAAATGAATAGTAACAGTTTTCTGCAAATTTTTTGAGAAAAAGGCAAAAACAAAAAACAAAAATGAAAGGCTTTTTGCAGGTTGTTGGCAGTGGCAATATACATCGCGTGTGACCTGTTTTAAGAGTTTAACTTCTGCCCAGTTATTTCAATCAAGTTTTTCTTTAGAAAGATTTGACAAAGTTAATTCGGTCACATGCGTACGACCCGCCTCCTCCCAGCGACTTCCAAAATTAACAAAATAATCCAATTTGAAGAAAAAGAGTTTTCTTTTTAGATTTACTGACAAACCTTTGAGCTGTTTGTTCCCACTTATACTGACTGTCGCGTCATGTTTGACCACATAAGAAAAGAAAAAATCAGAGGGCAAAATTAGAGAATTCACTCCTTTAAGTGAAATGTTTATTTTCGGTGAGTGTCTCAACTAGTATTTTTCACGATTGAAGCATTTAGAAGAAGGAGAACAAAAAACAGACTCAAAAGCCTTAAAAGGAGACCTTTTTAGATTTGATTTTATCAAGCTTGTAGGAGAAGAAAAAGGTATCCGCACGTGTAGACTCAGCTGGCGCTATTCAGTGAAGACAAAAGACATTCAAGCATGGAAAGGTATCACCAGCTCCACTAATGTCGTTGTCTATCTCTCGCTTGGTGGGGGGCATCTAAGCTTGCAAACAGAATTTTAGGAGCAACTGGAATCTTTCTGCCCGAGTAGTCAACATTATAACTGAAATGCATCTATTAAAGGTTATTTTGATTGTTCGTGTGCCTCGGTTCACTTTTAGTATAGTTCGTACTTTTGGCGGAGTTGTGTGTCCGATCTCTTATTTTTATTGTTTTCGTAAAGGTAAAGTTTAGGCAATAAAAGTTTAGTTTGATTACCTGAGGGGAACAAGGCAGCCTCTCTTTTACCTTCACTAACTTTCGCTTTCCTTGACTGAAACGCTGAAGGGAAAACGTCAAGACATGTTGTTCAATGGTTTTGAAAGCATGCACGCGGGTTGGTAAGCCATTGATGACGTTAGATTTCGCATTGGCCAAATTGCTAAGCACATCAATGATCAAGGCATTGAATAATATCCTGATGCATTGCAAACAAATACTTAATTCGATGAATAAGTATGGTATCTGCATCCATGTATCCTTTGCATGATAGTGATCATATGGTACAAAAACCGCCACACAGGAACTCAAACTGCGCACTGGGAAATCTAAAACAAAGCAAGTTAATCTAAATTGTTTTTGGTTTAGCCATGTCAATGGGCAATTTCCGTTCCAGTATGGCGGTTCTTGTAACATTGATCACTCTTCTGCAAAGGGCCCATTACCTGTATAGGTCGATAGAGATTCGTGGAAATATCGATGGATCAGTCAAATGTAGAGTTATATATCATTTGGGCGAAAAACTGACTCCAGGAAAGTACAATTTAGGTCAATTTATCGAAACATCCGACCACGTATGTTAGAGACATACCAAGGAGATCCGAAAAATATACGTTGCTACTTTTTACAAGGTTTTTTGGCGACCTTAGTAATAGCCACCCTTTCTCTTTGGTCTCAACGTACTAAGATAAGATTTCGAAAAACTCTGAGATTTAAATTGGATTAACCTTAATCCCTTGACGTTTTATATTTAGACGTCCTTATATTTTTTCAAGATTTCTACAGCTACGTTATATTCATAAGACAAGAAATCAAAATTATTACAGGTCTTATGTTCTGGAAAGCGAGAGATTTAGAATGAGTTGCTTGAGTTCAGTTATTTATCGATTCCACAGAAAATAAGGTTGTTGCCAATGGGAGAGAGGTATAACTGGCCCCTGATAATGTGGCGATCCGTTGGGCAGTAAAAACAGGCTCGGTTCGCAGATGGGACAAGCAGTACAAGCGTAAGGTAAAATGAAATGATTTGCATGTAGACTGATGGAACTACCAAACTCCAAACACGGGTCCTGAGTCAATTTGCGTCTGGAAAAATCGCCTCGACAAAACTCTGCTAAAAAACTGGGATGAATATACCAATAACACTTTGCCTTACTTATCACACGCTGAAAGCATTCCTTGAGAGACAGATTGTGGCGAACTGTGTTTTTCCAACGTGCTCTATTCGCAGTAAACTCTGGAAACTTGGCTTGGATAAAAGTGTAGATATCTGTTAACGTAGCTTGTTTTTGCGGAGCACTAAGAATTGCGTATGAAATTACTTCGATGTAGGAAAAAGGAGAGGAATTCTTCTTTCGTTTTGGCTTGTTTTCTTGAGATTCATCAAAGCAATCCTTTCCCTTCTTCCATGCAAAGTCGCCCCTAAGATCGCAGTGATTCAGCTGATCAACTCTTTTCATCCTTTGGTCTCTCTTAGCCCGTGTTTGAGAAAGCTCTTTTGACCAATTCGCTAGCCCTGTATCTTCTTCCTACGGTTACATGTGCACGAGTTAGTAGAGTGCGATCCTCAATATATGTGCATGTTAACGCATTAGCTATAGACACGCTAGACACGCCCATTCGCCCAAATCCTTAAACATTTCTTTTTCCAATTAGACAAGGACTTTCTTGAAAGACAAATAACGAATGTTTAATGAATGAACCTTTCTCATCTTGAAGGACAAAGCCAGATAATTTCGTGTGTTGTTACATTAACGTTGTCTTTATTACCAAGATACATTTTTACAGTTGTGGGTTGAAAATTTTCTAAATTACGTTTTTAGAAGAAGGAAACTTCTTTCACCAGTTCGAAGAACGACAGGCGGCCTCCGGAGTTATTGTTTTTTAATTTCGTTTTGGAGTCGATCATGCAGTCAACTCCTGCGACCAATGATAGGTTGTGGGCCATCAGTAACTAAGCCAGACCATAATGCATAAATCAGAATAATCCGTTAAATTTGTCTGCTTGCCTGACGCATAAGCTCTGAAACCTAAAGTACCGGCTTGTATTCCAGGTGTTATACAGCCATTTAAGTTGTTATCTTACTATATTTTCTTAGCAAACGGTTCCCTCATTACCTGCTGTATTTAAATGACACTATAACCCGCTGTATAGGCGTGGTTGTTGTCTCAAAACGTCGTCTTATGCTGTGGCCGTCAAGAACCACTTCCATGTACTTTTTTTTTTTGCTTTCAGTTCGATGTGTTATCGGTGGTTTGGTGGCAGTTTGCAAAACTGGCCTCAGTTGTTCAAACGATGGATAGCGCTATCCACCGCATAAATCACTATCTAGTGGATAAACACCAGCAAAACCAATTGCGCTATACAGTGGATAGCGTTATCCAACCTTTTGAACAACTGGGGACTGGTGTTGTTAAGAACGGTTTTGAAGACATTTACTTGGCCTTTCATGGGTTTTCAAGCCAATGTACATTCGAAAATGTGTTGTTTTTCAAAATTAATGAAAAGCTCGTCCTTCGCGTTAAGCATGAAACTCAGATTTTTATTGCTTTGTAAAAACGGCCACTATTAAGACGTGCGTGCAAGCTTCAACATGCTACGGAAAAGGAGAAACACTCTTGCGTATTGTCGCAGAAGAATTTTTCTATCAAAGCATAATAACAAGAGCGTAACTGTGCTTATACAACTACAGAAAGGAAATCATCTGTCGATGAATCCTGCGCTGTAAAAGACGGTATAAACCTAAAATTGGATAGAGAAAAAAAAAACGTGGTGGTTTCAACGAAAGAGAATGATAAGGCGACCAAGATAAATAACATGCTTTGTACCTCGGCAAACACTGCTCATTATTACCCCTACAATTCGCTGAAAAACCTAAACCTGTTCCCAAGGAGATGAAGTTGTTAGGCGTAACAACGGACGGTCGACTAAACCTAAAATTCGATTCCCATATTTTATGTATGTGCCGCAGAGTAGATCGAGATAACAGTCTACAAAACAGCAGGACAAAAGAAACGTAAGCGTATTGCGTCATTTTGTTTATCGCAGCTAGATGTAGCCAGTAGCACCATCAGAAATAGTAAGAAACTATAAAAGGAAAACGATTATGTACTTAGGCCCTAGTAAAGGGGTTATCGGGAAACGGTATTTAGGTTAAAAAAAAAAATGTACAGGATATCTAAAAGAGGTTCCGAGATACCGAGTATTATCATTTTTTTTTAAATGATACGTACGTGACGAATAATACGCCGTGACGATACTCGAAAATGCGTTTGTATTTGACAATTTTTCTACCAATATCGGTCTCCCCAGAGAACGTGTTGGAGAAAACCCCTCACCTTCCGGTGCACAATGACATCTTCAGAATTAAGTGGAAATATAGGGATGCAAACCACAGGAATTTACGGGAGACGGGATACTAAGGCCCCACTAATGGGGCCCCACTTTAATAGGCTTAAGTTCTGTTGAAAGCGAAGCTCCTGCATAGAACAATGGATTCTGGTGAAAAGGGCGACAAAGCCAGAAATCATCGAGATGTTTGCATAGACAAAATCTAACTTCTTACACAAAATCGCAGTAAGGATAGAAAACAGACGTCACAGTTCATTAAATTGCGTTTTATATATTTTTTAAAAGCGTTTACACGAATGTAATTCAGTGTACGTAGTTGCTTTTAAGTCTAAAAGCTTGTCTTCATTAAGAAGCTGTATGTCTGGAGTCCGTGTTCTAATCCTCAGGAACCTGTTGAGGGATGAAATAGTAACAAATTTAGTTGATGAAGTATTTGAGTGTCGTTCGTTTTTATTAAAAATACCAAGATTAATCTGTTTCATTGTAAGTTGATCGTCCAAGCAGGATAAAAATTTGAAAGAGGCTGTCTCTTTGAAAGAACTATTGCAGTGCTTCATGTTGAAATGAGAGCGAACCTGAGTAACTTTGGTGAAGACTTGTATTTGTCAGTTTCATCTCAAAACTATAGCCTCTTAACTTAATCGAAAAACGTAAATGGTTGCAAAATTAGGAGATGTGTAGTATTAAGTACGAGTGTATTTCATAGGCACTGTGATCTATCCACGAAAATCACAGTAAATAAAATTGGTACTGATTCTAGATGCAGCCAATCAGGATCACGAACCACAACTTTACTGTGAAGAAATATCGTTTGCCCAATCAGCAACGCGAGCGACGAAATTTCACTAGTGATGAATGAACGTATTGAATGGAACGTCATCTGACAGTCGTTGCACAAAAACCGCCCGCTTTGAAAAATGGAGAGGGGAAGGTTTGCGCGCTTGTTTGCTTAGTTGAGGAATTTATTTTAGAACAAGAAAACAGAAATGCCGCTCAAAAAACTGAACGAAATGTATGATTGCTTGAACGACTTTTGAAAACGAAGGTCGAAGACAGGAAAATGGAGGTTATTGCACCGGTTGAGCTGAATGAATACTGAATAGATCAACCAATTTATCATCTCCGTCCGCACCACAGATGGCAGTGAATACGAGCCGACTTTCCTTCGAAAGTTAGTGGCTACCTTTGAACGACAACTGAAGAAAAAGGGCTATTCCGCAAGCATAACAAACGACCTGGTATTTGAGAAAACCAGAGAGGCTCTTTAGTCCAAACAAAAACAACTAAAGAAGCAAGGAAAGGAAAATAAACCCTGAAGCGCCGGTAGCTTTGACAAGCGACGAACTAAAAACACTCTTCAATTTGGACTATCTGGAAGTATTGTAAATTTCGTTAAATAAATTGTCGGTTAGGCGATTTTAAACCATTGTTTATTGCTTTTATCGCCCCATTCTCTTTGTGCGAAATAAATTTAATTTGTCTATCAAACAATACCACGAAACAACCTCAGTACCCATGAAACACAATCCAGCATGGAAAATGCTTTGTACGATTTTTATTTACTCGTTGTTTCGAATCCGAAAACTCACTAGTTCGTTCTCTGATACTACTCAACTCTTGACTAAAAATCGTACAAAGCATTTTCCATGACGTAATCTCTATATAACTCACCAATTATCAGTGAAGTAACTTTGACAGGATCGTATCCGTTTGGTTTGTGAATCTCTTTGACACACAATCGGTAGTAAGTGGTGTTGACAGACTGGGAAATGAAAAAACATCTCGGCTGAATCATTTCATTATGAAGTTCAAAGAGCAAGTCTATAAAGAAGGGCATCCTCTGAAATGCAGCTAACCTGAGGGGGACATCTCCGAGTTCTATTAATCGACCATTTCCACGAGTATTTTTTAATCAGCTAAAGGAAAATTTTTTGTTTGGATTCGGTAGCTGAAAAGCTGAAGTGCGCAAAATAAAATCTTTCCGAAATTGATAGCTCTGATGATTTTACCAGTGACCTTTTACGGAAATGTTAGCTGAAATATGTGTCACGAATCTGCGTACAAAAACACTCTTCCGAAAGTGTAACAACCTTTGTTTAGGAAACTTGTGTAGGAAATCGATGGAAGAAATCCCAGAACATATCTAATTCAATCGAGGAAATTCATTGTCTGGATTCTAGGACTTATTGTTTTGAGTTGGAAGTGGAAGTAAATTACCTCAACCCAAGAAGCAATGCTGTTGAACTCTGGAATCAAACGATCTGAGAAACCTCGGGACATGTGACCCGCTGAGACAATGACAGTAGGCACTGCGCTATAGACGCTTGGCAATTGTTCATCCTGGAATTAATAAGTTGCTATGAGTACCCTGTTTCTGCATAGTACTTTCGCGGGCAAAGAACTGTATACTAAATAAAATTGTATACTTGAAAAAGGCCCGTTTAAAATTGTTCGCAGTTTTTTTACTGAACGTATATATTGGTAAGAATAAAGTCTGGATAGAATTGAATAATCAAGTCTTGTATGCTTTACAGTACTAGCCTGTTACAGGCTCTCAGATAGTCGAGAAAACGAAAAGAACTGCGTGTGAAAAGTGAGTGGGGGCTTGGGTCGAGGCGAGGCCCAAGCCCCCACTCGCTTTTCACACGCAGTTCTTTTTGTTTTCTCGACTATCTGAGAGCCTGGAACAGGCTATACAGTACATGCGCGTAGCGCAACATTTAAATAGAACAGTGAGTGGCCTCTGAAGGGTGTTCATGTATGTCGATCGTCAGATTTTATTGCCTTGATAGAAAATTGACGTGTGCAGCCCTATGTAGCTGTAGTTTCTCTTATCAAACACCGTCGTGTTTATAATATCGTGCATTTCTGGAAATATAAGTTTATGGTTTAGTTATTTAAAGTGCCCCTAACCCTTCAATCTGTATTTTCGATAGATTTTCATATCTTTCAAGAACATTTTCGGATTTTTTTTTCAATGTTGAACCCTGATTTTTTTTTATTTTTTTTTTTTTACGAGCGCTAAAAGTGAAGGCAGTCTTGACTATCGTTCGCATTAGTCCCCTATTCGGCCAAATGTGTCCATATATCGAGCGTGACGTAAGAAAAGGACATCGTGTAAGCTCCAAATGTTGGAATGTTCTTTACTTAAAGGGGCTTGGTCACGCTATTTTAAGTAATTTTGTTTAATTTTGTTCATTATGAGCTCTAAACGTCATATTGGCAGAGCAAGAGTCTTTCATTTGCAAAATCACCGCCACATAACAACTGAGAATGATTTTCCAGCTGTGTAAATGACATTTTGATATAGACTGATATAATTTGAAAAAAGGTGGGCCGACGTTTCAGTTTCAAATTTACCCAAACTCAATCCCTCTCCAGTTTTGTCCATCCATGTCCCTTCTTGGCTTCCCTGTGTTGTTAGAGTTCTTCTATAGTTTTGAAGAGTTATTTTGATATTTTAGTTATCTCTATGATCATTCGATCAGTGCTGAAATTGTCTTAATTGCGTGACCTAGCCCTTTTAAGTCACAGCAGAAACCCATAAGGGTTGAAACGTGTGACGCGCGTTCACAGCTTCCGAATATTCAGTGCGAACTGATAGGTTGAATGTTTCAGTGCGAAGTACCATATTTGGAAACCCCTCGCTCTTGTTGTTCGAAATATGGTACTTAGCAAATCGAATATTCAGAAGCTTGTTTCCCAGCACACAAAGGGCCGTTGCACGTTTCAACCCTTATGGGTTTCTGGTCACAGCTAAAAGGGTCAAATATCGGACAATTCTCATTGGCTCGTTCCTAATGAGCCCACGAGACAATCATTTTCCCAGTGTGATTTATAGCGCGCAAAAAATTAAATTTCACTAAATTTAAGCCCTCAAAAAAAAAAAATCGGGATTCAGTATTTAAAAATTCCGAAAAAAAAAACAAGTTGAAGGGTTATGGGCTCCTTAACGGTTTTCGTAAAGCAACTCGTTTCACTTTCAGGTTGTGAGAAAGCTGTAATTATGGTACTTTGATGAACACAGTTTTATGCACAGGCTAATTTTTTTTCTGGGTGTTGTGTGTTGGTAGAGAGGTTGGTGTTAATTTTAAGGCAATTCCTCACCTGACAGAAGGCGTTATGGTAATCGTCCTTGGGCGGTTCATCATTAGGAAAATCCACAATTTGCTGATTAGTCCCGATTTTGGCCGCGTTCTGTAGTGTTTGGTAGGCAATCCAGTTCTGTGAAGAGATTGACTTTTTCCTTGAAACAAACTCTTTTGTGTAATCTACCTCATTTTCTCATTCTTTCTACGTTTGAAGGAAATATTTGTTAACCACGGGGTTAACGTTTTTTAATGTCTACAACAGGAGGTGAATGCTGCACCTTTGTAAATCTAGTTCTAATTTTTGCATTCACTACAAATTGAAATTTCATTAGCAGGATACAAGCGGCTACTTGATTGTCTGCCATTACACTATCCCACAAGATGCTAACTGATTCTTCGTTTGCCAGGTGTGATTGGACGGTTTGTGCGGATGAAAGTGGAGCAATTTATTTTACGAAAAATGATCCTCCTCCCTTTAACTTACCACAGTGATATTTTCATGGAGTCCATCAAAGTTCTGCATTTCTCGTAAGCAGGCATCAAATCCTTCGGAGTTAACGTTTTCCACCCAAACGGTAGCAGCATCATGTTTTTGTCCGAGTACGGAATGTTCAGCGGTCAGGAAAACAAACGGCGTTTTGGTAAACAGACCCTATCGTTTGAAGAAATGGTTTGATGAATGAATGAATGAAACGTGTTTAGGTATTTCTCCGAGTCATCACCGGGGTTCTAGTCTCAAATGTCGGGGCAAATCTGATTCAAAACTGTTGCCGATTTCTAAACGGAACCATTACTGAATATGTACTTTTCCGATGCATCAGTATTTTAGAGGGAGAAATCAAATTTGTTTCATTTCTTTTTCTCTTGAATGTTTTGAGCTAAATTATGGTCAACACAAAGATAGGTTTGATGTTTGATGTAAGTCATCTGACCTGTTGGAAATCGAGTGTCTTGCACGTGGTGCCATCCCACCACTTCATTGGCATTTGAAGATGTCCTGCAATTGCTCCGGCTGGTGATTCTTGGATAGCGACATAATCCACGAAAGTAAGACCACCATCGGGTGTTAAACGCTCCGCTCGTCCCGCTTTGAGCGCGCAAAGTTTGAAGTTTAGGTGAGTGACACTTTCGACCCAGGTTACTGCTGCATCGTGGACGAAGCTTCCAGTGCTATTGAAGTAGTTGATGGATGTTTGTACGTTGATTTTTCCTTCATTACTCTGAAAACTTGCTGGGTTAAAATCAACTTTTTTGCACAGCACGTCGGTAGTGTTTAGACGAAGAGCCACACGTCCTCTTTCAAGAACAAAAGCTGAGGAACAAAGGAAACCCAGAAATGAACTTTTGAAATCGTTCAATGTCTTAACGGAGTATTTGTGGATAAAAATCTGGAGAAGGGGAAAAAGAAGGGACATTTGGCATTCGCAATTCCAGTATAGTTTATAGAACTGTGGAATATACGGTGTAAGGGTCGTTTTTGACGCTGGTACGAGTTTGGCACAAAATGAAGCGAGGTAGTACAGTTTCTACTCACGTGCACAAGGGCCGTCGTGTACCCAGGTGGCATTGGTGTTTCCAAGACAAATCTCTCTGTCCAGGTCACATCTGGTGTTATGAGTGACTCCGTCGCTGTCACACACCTGTTGATTGTAACTGTTTGTGCTAGAATCAGGAGTGCAGTCGTTGCAAATGCACGAGTGTGTCATGTCGGCTTCATTTACGGTGCAGTATCTATAGGGTCCACAGTCAACCTGATAGCAGGGGTCAATATCTGGAAAGAAGACAGAGGAATTCAATATGATGAATTCATCAGCTTGTTTGTATGTAGATACTTTTAGTTTTTAGGTGTACAGTTTGCGAGCTTTACTCACTTCCTATAGCCATATAGTTGACAGTTATGGGATCATGGCTGGCGTCGTAACGTTGGATGTCCTTTAGACAGACTTCTAACTTTGTCTTGGTAACCGACTTGAAAAAAAATGCGCGAGAAAGGAATCATTAATGTGTAATACAAAAGAGATTAAAGGAAATGTTTTGAATATGCCCGACTGCAGGAATAGATTAACAATTTGCATTGAAGCTCATTGTCGACAAATCATTTTCCGACAATAATTTGTTGTTTCATTTTTGACAAGAAAAAGTTATTTTAAATATCATTGTGTTGTGTTGACGTACCCTGGTCCATTCGGAAATTGCATTGTTGTCTGGTTCAATGGTGTTTTTGTCATGTTCAGCTGTGGTGACAATCTTAGGTGCACTATAAAACGGTTTTGGAAAGGTAATTTGCTGAAAAGAGAAGAACGCATGATTTAGAACCTGGGTTTGCTCCTTTGAGAGCGTTGTGTTACATCTCAAGTGTGACTGTAGGGTACATCTCCAGATTACCTTACAAAAGCTGTAGCCTGTAGCTTCTCGAGGAATATTGATGTTGGGAAAGTTAATTTCTTCTCCTGTAGGAATTGGCCAGGAAGAAGGTATGGCTGACATTGCTAAAACGTTCTGAAAGAAATACGAAAGAGTTCGTCAAGAAGTTTTCCTCTGCGTTTGTTTCGATGAACTGTTCACAGCATGCTTTTACTTAAATAAGCAGAAAATAGTGAGTTGGTATTCTTTGGTTTCAGTCGGTAATTTGAGAAAGTTGAGGATTTGGGGGTTGAGGGGCTCCTTCAAGTTGAAGGAGTGGCTTGAATTTGATTGTCGTCATATGCAAACAAAAATGTTTTGGGTCAATTAGAAAACGAACTCAAAAACAATGCAACATAGTAAACAGCGATCTCTCGCAAAACATTAAACATTAAATACCTTTATCCAGCTTGTTGCTTTTACATTTGTGGAAACGAGAGATCTTACCTATTTATTTAGGAGTGGAATGTGTGCATATCTGTTCTTTAATTAAATATTAAACCTGAAATGCAGACAAGAGTTTCCAAGATTAAATTTGTTCGCTACATACCACTCGAATGTTTTCGTGAATGCCGTCAAAGTTCTTCAATTCTCGTAGACAAACTTTGAATTCCGAGCTAGTGACTTCCTCAGCCCAAACGCTGCTCGCATCATGGACGTTTTTGAGAGGATCAGTATGAATCACTGTCAGGAATACGAGCCGAGGCGCAAAAGAGAACTAGGAGACAATGCATATGAAGTTGAGGAAATCTGAAAATTGTTACTCTGTAAATTATCACACCAGCACTGCGACACTGAATTTACAACATATTGAGAGCAACTCGATTCTACGAATCATTTTGGCTAGCTATAATCAGACGTCTTTAAGATATGCTTCAAGTATTTGGTGACAACTCTTTTTTGGGGTCCAACATCGTGCAGAATGCCGAAACATGATTATTTATAACCGGTTGCCCGGCTAATTTGAGAAGAATAGACCAACTTTGACCAGGTCAGCTACCAACTCGATTCATTACTTAACATAGATGAACAAGAGATTAAAAAGTATTTCGTTGTTGGCCTAAAGTTGCCCACACACGGGCAATTTTCAAACTAAAAAGGGATAACGGTTCCTGTTGACCAAATTAAAAAATTAAACGGCTTCTGACTCAGGTAAACCACATCTACCATTCGCCGTCCCTGAAAATTCGGAAGGCAGTTAACATTTTGCAAAAATCAGTCGTAAAAATGAACTTCATACTAAAAATTACCGGATTTAGTGCATTTTCAACTGGAAAGGGATAGTCCTTATACTTGCCATATATCGCTTATGTTAAGCCGCGCGAGGAAGTTAAGATTAGCACTTTGGGGAACCAAGGAAGGGACTTTTTGCAGTTGGAAGGTCTTTGTTTCTTTGCTCCGCCCTGACAAGTTAATGAGCAAAGCAGTCATTCCCTGTGGGAGATATCTCGCGTAATCTTTAACCAATGAGAGTCACTCTAGTCACGCTTGGCCCCTAATTTTACTGATCTGTAATCTTGACTGCACTGCATGCAAGTAAATGTCTCATTTTTCTGGTGACAGGCAGTTCATTGTATGCAGACTGTGCTCAATTAAAACGAAATGGCATGCATCATCTACATAAACGTGGGCTTCATTGGCAAACTTCTTACCGCGGCTCCAGTACGAACATCAATGCATTTTGAACCCGTTGTCCAGAAGGGAATATTATCAACTCTTGCAATACCAACGCTGTTAACATCAGCTGGTTCAAAGGCTATCCACGTCATATAGATTGTAAGGGGCTGATCTGATTCTATTGGGCCGGAGACGGTGACACATCCAGTGAAGCTGGAAATGAAACATCCAGCAGTGAAAATTATCCATGACACAATGTACGCTCCAGAAATAATTCAATTAATTACTGATTTGAGTATTGAGGTTGCGAAATCTAATTCGAGTTGACGTTAAAGCGAAATTTTACTTATTTAATTTCAAGTGATCGTTTAATTTTGTTTTCATTTACCAACATGCAAGATAAGCAAGAACAAGAGACCTGCACTGATTCATTTGACGACACTTTACGGACACTAGTTCCGTAAAGTGTTTTGTATAATTTCGAGTCGAATTTACCCATTTTTGGAGACTGCCTCTATCCATGATACCGCTACGTTGTAAGCCAGTAGTTTCAATCGCAATTGAACGTGAACATCGTCCGTAGCTTCAGAACTCGGGTCGAAGTCAAAACGTTTGCATATTAAATCGTCATCTGCAGTGAACGTGATGAATGCCTCACCATTGTGCAGTTTACCTAGAAAAACAGATGCAAGTTTCACCGTTGAAATCCTCAAAAGGAAACTACGGCGTATTTTTTAAACTGGAGAATAACGTGGGACGTGATACCTTACAAAAATTATGTAGAAGAGACATGTTACCTGCAATCGGCGATAAATAAATAATTAGAGTTAAACATAGAGCGACGGGACTCTTCATCTTCGAAGAAACTATTTACGCAAACACGCATCTACACCATCCGAAGACAGATTATGAAATGCGAGGTCTGGATAAAGCCGTTTTATAGCATCAAAAACAACAGCCTCTGCAAGGATGCGTGCGTGAAGCGTAGTGGAGGCGTGAGCTCGAGACACGTGTGACGCATGCCACGCGGTAAAGCATTGACCAAAACTTTTGTCATGATCACAACAATGAAATAGGTGAACTTTTTAGCAGCTTTGTTGATTTATTTTTTAAAACTGAACTCCTAATTTAGTCAAAAATGTAAGAGCTTCGAATGGTTTTCCTGGTGCCTGGGAACTTCGAGGTTACATTAAAAGCACAGGTTTGGATATATTTGGCCAAAAGGGAAGAAAAATGACTGCGGGGATGACAAAGATAGCTGTGATCAAGTTTTATTCATGGCACACTTCCCACAGGTCTATATAGCCACGAACCAATGAATTTCTCACTGTTATGCAAAGCTATCATGATATGCAATCATAAACTCCGTGCCTATACAATACCGAACGACCGTTTTGTATTTTTATTGGTGTGAAGCATGTATCGTTCAGGGTGTTGTCACCATACTAAAGGTAAAGTGCTTTTCGAAGTTGAGTTTTCAGCAGTCAAGTATTTAGGACTGTTTCAATTTTTTTCCACACTTTCTGGTGTCTGTTCACTAACCGTTAGTGGGTTTTCCTCCTCCATGGGTGGTATTCAGTTTATTTTCAGTTGTCACTACGTCTGTTTCACAACTTCATATGAAAATTTTCTGTGAATCATGTTATGTTGTTAATTCTTGCCAAGGTAATTCATGACTACTGGAAATCGCCAGGGGTGTTTTTCGTGGCCCTATATATTCAAGGTTTTCTTGTTTGTTTGCAAAACAAAAAGTTGTTACGATTAAGATGTAGGCAAGAAGTTAGAACATTTTTCTAGATTTGGGGAGTACCGTGGAAGTTTGCTCT
>NC_090869.1:36895775-36905775 GCF_036669935.1 Montipora foliosa
GTGACCGTGACCGTGCACCGACGTACCAAAATCTCTATTCTTTTTCCCGCTTAATATACTATCCCGGCCTGTATTTATTCAAGCCCTTCCGAATGGTTTTCCTGACCCAAGTCTGTAAATGCCAGTTTTATGGGAGTACCTCTAAAAAGCGTAGTTTGTCTCTCAGAAGATTTCGTGACAACACAAGCGGCTGCATTGTGACTTCCACTTGGTGAACAAAAGTAAACAGAATAATTTGTCCGTATTCCTGATTCCGGTGGTCTGCAAAAAGCTCTTTCTTCATTGACCCATTGTAGGAGCCTGAATTTTTTGACGACGAAAGACCGAACATATCCGGAAAACTTTCGATTGCGAGCGATGAATATCACTGGATAACACACCGATCGGAATGCCATAGCCACCTTGGCAATGATGTGAAGTGAACGAGAATAATATTTTGAGCTTTTCTCTCTAAAAATGTAGAAAACCATGCTAGGTATGAGGCATAGAAAGTAGACCATTATTATGATGATGGTGGTGTAGGCAGACTTAGAATACGCATCCACAGTTCGAGGGTATTCAAAAACTTGAACCCGTGTTCGGTTCTGCAAGGCGCTGCGCAAGATTCTCACTGTTGAGTAGAATATTATACAACAAGGAATGAAAAATGACACAGTCCAAAGAATGATTCGAAATGTTATCACGGGGACATTGTCATCATTACGCAAAGTCAGGTATTTTTCACAGTTACCCAAAACCCAGGCAATAAATCTTTTGCCAGGTTTGTTTATAAGAATCAGATCCCAAGGAACGGCTGAGAGCGCAGCTTGAGTCCAAAACGTTATCACTGCACGCAATACGAATTTTTTTGTGAATCTGTGATGGCTTCGCTTCACAACAGCGTAATAACGATCAACAGAAATTGCCGCCAGACTAAGAACGGACACAAAAAACAAAAACATGTTGACTGTGCCGGCTAAAATGCACAAATTTCCATCTACAACCTTGAGGCGAATGAGACTTGATCCGTAGATAAGAATTCCGTTAACAGCAAATGCAAACTCGGCTGAAATGTGACTTATCACAAGCATGTTTGTTGCCGTATGCATGCGGTGATCGCGGCAATAAGCCACGAGAATAAGTCCATTGCCCACCAGTGCTAACACAAATAATATCAAAACTAAAATCCCTTGGCTAAGGATTGTACATTTGTCATCCGCCATTTCATTTGTAAAGTACACTTCATTTTCCACGTGCAAGGTCTGATCCATTTAGAACCAGAGCGTTCTTCCTGTATCTTCCTAAACCCCGGAGTAAAGACAGCCAGATAAATTGAAATTTTCAACAATTATTACGAAGCCATGAAACTTTCGTATTTGCGTGGATCTCCTAACCATTTCAAAGTGTTGTTTCTTTTTTGGATAAGCCCCACACGTCAAGATACTTAATGACCCATTTCAAAGTTAACAGGCATTAATTTTAATAAAATAAATCTTGTTATCTGAATGAAAGGGCAACATTGATCGCAGAATGTCATACAATGCACTTAACAACTAGAAGACACTGTTCCAAGTTATTTCTTTGAAGGTTTTAAAATCCGAAATCTCCAAATCCGATAACGTATTGAAAGAGCATTCGGTTTGTCTTTCATGGACAATAAAATTTAGTTCCGTGAATTATATTTTGAATTGGCCTCGATAAAAAGAGAAAAAGTGGTTTAGAGGGGTCATGCTTGGCTTGTGTAATTTTTGCAAAGTAGTATTAAGAATTATGGTTAGTAATTGAGGCAAATATTGGCTTACATTTCTCGTTTTGAAGTGAGCTCTTCCTGCCTCAAGTATCAATATGACTATGCATAATACACAAGATGGTCCTAACTATCTTTTCAGCATTAATTATAAGGATTCCTCGAGAGACAATGTCTGCTTTTCCACTGAGCCAACCAAAGCATGAGGTGTTGGGAATTGGTCTTAGATCCTTATGCAAAATTTTCATACAGTGGTACATTTGGCCCCGCCAACACACCCAAGCTTTGTGGTAACACGCTCCAAAATAAACTAAACTTAATAGAAGCCATCAAGCCAACATTTAATTAAGCGTCCCCAATTCTAATTAACCCCAACTGAGAGTTGAAACCACGGACGTAATCTTTGAGAGCAGCCCGCCCCATATACAATTGCCAAGCATTGCCAGACGGAAAAAACACTAACCAAGAAAAAAAAAAACAGGTTAATCTGACAGCTTTGCAGGATACTTCGCGCAGAAGAACCAACTATATTTTTAATGAAGTTGCAAGAGGCCTATATCCTATATATCGCCTTCATTTCTCTTCGTGTATAGGCCATGCACCTCCTTGTTTCTATGGTAATAAACTAAACAATCTTAAGAGAAAATCTCTCTTTAAGAATCATGGCACTATTCCAATGGAATTTTTAAGTCAAATAGAATAATGCGACGATAGATCCCGGCGATAACAATCATTTAATTACATTGTCATATTTATCGAAAATAAGTAAAAGAACAGAAAATAAACGTTTAATGGCTACAGTAGTGTAGCGTCGCCGAGTGCAAGGATAGCGGGGAACACGCATCAAAACAGACCAAGATACACAACACAAGACTGTATTCTAAGACTCAACTTGCATTACTTACACGAGACTCCTAATATCCCAAAACGAATAAAAACGGCTATTGAAAAGAAAACAAAGAAGTCCTATACCATTGAATAACAGAGTACTTATAAACTCTTGTTCTTTAAGGCCATCGTAGCTTGATTAAGAAAATAACACAAACAGTGGTGATATTATTCTTCTCAAAAAGAAGTCTGTAATCATCTGTAAGAAGAATTTGTGCAGCCTAAACAAACGAAACGAACTAGCAAGTTCGTGCCCCCACAGAAACAGATACATACTCAAGAACTTTGTTATAAAGTAACAAAATCTTTTATAACACGCGCTTTGTATGATAAGTTCTTTAATTTCAAATAGCATTTGTTTTTACATCTCATAGCAACTGTTTTAAAGTTTTTATATCTCATAGCAACCTTAAGTTTGCTTTTAATTGCCAGTCCTTGTAATTTAACGGTCATTCGTTATTGCCTGATGAGTGTGGTCGTTTTTCGACCATACGAAACAGCGTTGTCGCAATAAAACGATGAACTGAAATTTCCCTACCATTGATCATTATTATATATATATATATATATATATATTTATTTTTTTTTTTTTTTGCAAATATTATAACGATCACTTTTGAAAATGTATGTTGACTAGCATACGAAACGTCAAGTTTTATATATAATGCGTTGGAATACAATGTTTATCATCGCTGTTTGTGTTATTTCCAGTCCCCTCATCCGCTTTGTTATATATAAATAACTGTTTTAAATTTCAACGGTTACTTTTGAAAATGTATGTAGAGCACATACGAAACGTCAAGTCATAATCAAAATGAACAAGTTCAATATGTTTATCACTGCGGTTTGTGTCTTATTTTTGATTAATCAAACAGAGTACTTGTTGCGGCCTAACCACAGGAAATTCCTAGCGTTACTGTAAACAATGTCACGAAGAAACCCTAAATGTAAACATGTGACAATCTGTGCCGGTCATGAAATCATAGCTAACATAACCAAACTAAGACGTAATGGGTCAACAGTGAATGGTATCACAACTAGATATTGTCTGACGTTTTGAGCACGTTTATTGGGAGTACATTTGACAAATAAAGTTCAGTTTTCTGCCACGGCCTAAATTTTTTTTTTTCTTAACAGAGAACCAGCGTACACTCTCAGTTTCTCCGCAGTAGGAGGCTCAGTGGGAGGCGCGGTGGCCTCATGGTTAGAGTGCTCGACTCCGGATCGAGCTTTCCGGGTTCGGGGCCTGGCCGGGGACATTGTGTTGTGTTCTTGGGCAAGACACTTTACTCTCACGGTGCTTCTCACCACCCAGGTGTATAAATGGGTACCGACGTAATGCTGGGGGTAACCCTGCGATGGACTAGCACCCCATCCAGGGGGGAGCATAAATACTCCTAGTCGCTTCATGTTACGGAAACCGCAGATAAGCGCCGGCCTTAATGGGCCTTCAGGCTCGTAACAGAGACTTTACCTTTACCTTACCTTCTTTCGTAAGAATGCTGAGGCTGAAGGCTCTCATCTTCTTAAGCGATTTGACCCTGAAAATGTTCTTAGCATGTTCTTAAAGTTGTGTGGTATACTTAAGTTCGACTACAAAGTGAGCTGTTCAGTGACTGTATCATGCAATAAGAAGACCACATTGTTAACGTTAAAAAACGTCGCTATGTATTTGAGCTAATTGTCCTGCGAGTGCACTACAGTACGTTTTACCCTTCTTTTACCTTTCGATGGTTCTTAAAATTTTGGTTAATTTCTTAGCCTGACTATGAACCTTCTTTCAAAAAAAGGTTCTTAACCACCTCAACAGGTGGGTTAGTTCGGTATTCATGTCACTATTAAACTTCACCTTGCTTCATCATTCGCTCCTACGACGAATTTGCAATTCAAAGCCCGCCACTGAAACCGATTAAAAATTATTAATAGTTTTATCACTCTAGCCATTGTAAATAGAATATTTAGCCGTCGATTCTACATGTCAATTAAAAATGTTGCAATCCTTTTCCACTTGGAAAACGCCATTTATAATGAAAGGTGAAATTATTTGGTGCATTTAGTAAGCCAAGGGCAGAAAGCTTCTCCGCAACTGTAATCACATCAAGACTGAGGGCCTTTTCATATGAGCCCGGTTGACCGGGCTAGCTCGGTTTACCGAGATGAAATTGGTGTCTGTTCAGGTGACTTTCAGCCCGCTTTCCGAGATGAAAAATTAATTTGAAAAAGTGGTGACGCGACCATTCAGGCGTCCTGATCTTGGATGTTAATCGGCGTAGCTCTGAAATCGGCAGGCAGGTTGGGAAACAGGAAACGCATTACGTCGTGTCTTATTTCGATTGATTCTTCGTATTCGAGAGGAACTTTCATTCCTCTTTCAAATACGAGACCAATTCTTTCTCGTGCCTCTTCTACGCGAACTGGATCAGGATCAGGGTTCTCGAAGGCTTCTACTAAGTCTGCCGGCAGATGATCTTTCGGCTCCCAGGTGTTTTGGCTGGCACAGTATCCATGCCATTTGACCATGTAGTAAGGTCTGCCGTTAAGAATCTTTTTGACCATGATGCGCTCAGCTTCGAAGGTGCCAAGAACTTCAGGTTTTCTTTCACATTTACGAGTTGGATTTTCGAGTTAGGATTTTGAGTAGGATTTTCGAGTTAGGATTTCGAGTAGAATTTTCGAGTTGGATTTTCGAGTAAGAATGTAAGTTGGTTTTTTCGAGAAGGTTACTAGTAATCCAGCTGCAACGAATCGGCTAGTTTGTCAGTTTGTCTGCTTTTTGGTGTTGTCTTTGGGTTATCTTTGTTTGATAAGATTCCATCCATCGCTAAAACATGTGCAATAACTTCGTGCAAGACCCTCGCAACTCTCCTCATTAGCTGGTCGTCATTAAAATTTCTCTGTAGCCTCGCAAGCGAGTCACCCTCAGTCTCGTTATCACGTTCGCGCGGTTGCTAATCCAATATGGCGCCAGGAACTAGAAAAAGGACTTTCCCCATATTTTGTATACCAACAAATGGGTCCAATGCTGCTTTACAGTGCTTTCCTAGTTGTGGTCCTTTCCCCCCCCCCCCCCCCGCCCCCTCCCCTTCCCCACGACTGTTCTGTTTTCTGCATTTTAGCGGCGGCTGGATATCATACTGCCCACCGAAAGCGCACGTTCAAACCACGTCCGTTCCACAGCAATGCATTCAAATAAGTTTCCACATCCCACTAACTTTCTCCTTGTCCCTGGCTATCGATTATTGCACGCTTTATACGCGTCATTCAAGTAAATAAGGTATTTATAAGCCACCTCGCCATGGAGACTCAAGGCGTGCCCAACCGCTCCTACTTACGTTTCCAAATATTAAGTGTCAGCTATTGTTTCCAGTCAAAAATACAGTTACGAATGCAATGCTAGGATAGATTAAACAAGATTGCCGTTAACGATCTGCCATCCTCGTTATTCTCCATCAGACCTCAAGACGATGACCAACACCGCTGACAAAGTACATTGTCTAAAGCCACTGACAATTTATTGGAAACCCCGTCAAAAAATCCTAACTCGAAAATCCAACTCGAAAATCCAACTAGAAATCCAACTCGAAATCCTGACTCGGTAAATAGGCAACCTCAGCCGATTCGTTGCAGCTGGATTACTAGTAACCCTCTCGAAAAAACCAACTTACATTCTTACTCGAAAATCCAATTCGAAAATTCTACTCAAAATCCTAACTCGAAAATCCTACTCGAAATCCTAACTCGAAAATCCTACTCGAAATCCAACTCGAAATCCTAACTCGAAAGTTAGTTTGTCTCCACAAAGGGACCCACTGAAAATGTTTGCTTGATTGTTGTACGTCCCAGACGGATTATGGGGACGCGGATGAGAACTGCCCATTATTTCATTTGTTCTGCGCAGAAAAAATATGCTTGTAAATCAAGAAACTGCAAAGGCTCTCTCGTGCAAGTTTGTAACCTTTTGTGGTTTTCACTTTAGAATCTCCAGTCACGCTAAAAAACCATACGTGTTCGTATACACGTTTTTGTGCAGCAGAGCCTTCATTTGTGTTAATGTTGAAATTAATAACATTCAAATTTCACTGGCAGCCTTTTCAGCTACAGTGTGTATAATGAGCATTAACTGAGCATTTTAGTGACTTTTTGGGGAAGAAGGAGCATTGAAATGGAGCAGTTTAGTGGCAAAGTACCCCGGCGTGGGGGGGGGGGGGGGGAGGGGGACTCCCATATGAAACAGACGGGGATGCTCGTCGGAAATTTTGAATTTAACCCCTAAAGTTGACCAATCTGGGCGTGGCTGAAGCAAATTTTGACCCCTAAACGTACGACATGCAATGAGTTTAAATGATATAAAGACATAATCATCGAATGCTTTTATCTAAAAGTAGTTTTAAAGCATTGTCATAAATCTCAAGTTCTTCAATTCAATTCTGTGTGAAAAGTATGTGAAAAGTATGTACAAAAGCCTCATCATGCATGGAGGTGGAAGCTCGCTCTGGGACCGAGGGAGTCTGAGCCCGAGATTACACGTCATGCAACATCTTGTTTGTGCAACATCACATGTAACGCAGCGATTCTCGTCGCGATTCTCTTGATCAAGACGAAAACTTTTGCCCTCTAATGGGTCGCCGAGATGCGGAAGGAAGGTCTGACTTGGAAAAATTCAGAAGCAATATAGGTTTGTCTCGTATGTTTTATCGATTTTTATCGGTGCATTGTATTCTTTTGGTAAGATTAGCTTTGAGTTCTTAATTTTATTGTTTTGTTCTGCATTATATAGCTTACCTCTATTGCCCTGTGAATCATGTAGCTTTTTGACCATGCATGCGAATCATGTAGCTTTTTGCCCATGCATGCAATTGATAATTTTTTATTGAAAGCGTTCTTTCAGTGCCATTCCCGATTTCCTAATTTACACTCGGTATTCATTGCAAATGATTTTTTTCAGATAAGGTAAGACGGGATGGGGGATATGATATGGATGGTAAGGATGAGTTTGAACTCTGGGTCGCTTATATTTTCCCAATTGTCTGTTGTATTCACAACCTTCTAGCTGAAGTATTCTTAATCATATGTATGTTTGAAGAAACCTGTAGCTTAGTTAAAACAATTTATTGAAGAGTGCATGGAAAGGAGAACAGCTGTGGAAGTGTTTGCTGCAACAATTTTTTATGCAGCAGTTTAACTACAAGGAAGTGATTTCACTTTAGCAACAGCAATACTTCTATTTATTTGTTTTATTATTAATTCTTTGTATTTTCTGTGGGTGCTTGAAAGTAACTGAAAGTTTAATGCTGATAACTAGCAGTCCTCATTATGAAACTTAAAGTTATAATGGCAGTGAAATAAAGGATTGAAAAATCTATTAATTGTCAATCAAATAATCGTAGTAAGAGACAAATGATATTATTATTTTGATAAAAGATCATAAATTTCAGCTCAAACTAAAAAGTGCCAAACTAAATGGACTGAATCCTTCCTCTCTTGTCCTGTGGTGTGGAGACATTTTAATGATTGAGCAAAATGACACTGAAGTGCACATGACAGCAAAAACACACAGTTGTCAGTTCACAATTATTGCTTTGATCTTAGAGCCAATTGCACTACCACTGTAATAATCTGTGATCTGTATTTCTTCAGTAGACCAATGAGCACTCAGATTTCAGTAACAGCTATGATGTCAAGAGAAAGGTTTTTTTTTTCTACCTATGCTCCATGTACCAGAATGCCACTTAGTAGAAACCCATTAGAACAAGAATAAAATTCCATGAAGCTAGTAAATTGGGGATTAAAACTAAAACAGTTACTCTCAATCAGGTGACTGGTTCATATTAATCTTACAGTGAACCCATGTCAGTGACAATTGACTCATAAAATTCATAATCTAATTAATTATCCATAACCTGTAACACCTGTTATGGCTGAGTCCAGTGAATGTTGGATCGCGACACAACTTTTAGCAACAAAACTCATTATTCAATGCACCGTACTTAAGGACGTTCGCACCCAAAATGTTCCCACGTACAGATTTTTTTTTTAAACTTGCCATGCAGAAAGATAATGATCTACTTTTGCCAAAAAGGCAAAAATAATGGAGGGTCACTGTGCTTGTTTTTGAGATCATGAGGTGCACTTTTAGAAGATTGCGTTACTTTAAGACGATCTTAGCTTACAACTGTCAGCATTAAAAAAGCTACATTAGTAAAATTTAGATCAGGTAAACATACTCAATTCAACATAACTAAGTAAATATAACTAAATTAACTTTGGAAGTCAAGTCTTTTTCTGAGGTGAAAAGAAAGAAAGAAAACTTCGGTCGCATGAGAGCATAAAAGGCGAAATATTTGTAACTTCTCATGCACAGATTTTTTTAATTTTTTGTTAAAATGGGCAAAATCAGAAAAGGAAGTGATCTACGGAAAGAAAAATGGGGGTCACCGAGCATTCAAGAGAGTAAAATCGCTGCAAAGTTCTCAAAGTGATGGTATATTTGCACTGTCACGTCATTGCGTGTCATTTCCGAGAAGACCTGGGTCCACGGCCATCCCATGGTGCCACACACTTTCACGTTCCATTCTCTTGGAAAATGTTTGTGCCTTAATAGCATCGTGTTTACCTTCGTGGTCTGCGATGAATGACATGTGCGTGACATGCGTGAAAAAATGCGCAGTAGCAATAGGCGCGAACGTCCTTAAGATAAACAGGATTCCGCTGACCATTCTTCACGGTTTTGTGTTGTGTGACCATTTCCAAGTGGATTTATCTTTATTCTCATTGACAAAATTCATGATATTGAAGAAGAGGTTTTCACCCAAGAACAACTCTTTAAGAAGCTGCTTGTCAATATGTGCAACCCCACAGATGATGGTTCTGGCCCCAGTTTTTCGAAGGGTGGATAGCGCTATCCACTGGATAAATCACTATCCACTGGATAACTCAATTGCTTTTGCTAGTGTTTATCCACTGGATAGTGACTTATCCGATGGATAGCGTTATCCACCTTTTGAACAACCGAGGCCTGATTATTAAGAGTGACTGTTAGTCATCTTCAGTCACATTTGCGTGTACATGTGTATGATCAGACTCAGTTGCCAGTTCATGAAACAATAAAAATTTTATTAATTTTACATCAGAGCGGTGTTCAATTGATTGTCGAGGTTAATTAGGAAATTGCTTTGGTTTTGCATTACTTCATTCAGTGATTGGTTCAAAGTTCTCACACCACTATTTCTGTGAACCAATGAGAAGTGAGACTAAAACTAATCATGGCTTGAGCTTGCACATCTTACCGCCCTTTGTGTTGGCTAGATGTAATTACTTTGAGTTTTGATTGGTTTACTGGACTGTCTCCGACCTTTTTGATTGGCCATAGTAGGTAATTACTTTGGT
>NC_090869.1:36910775-36928275 GCF_036669935.1 Montipora foliosa
TTGTTTCTTTCACATTATTAAAGGTGGGGTGCCTGTGAACTAGCTTGATTATAGCTAAGTGCACTTCCACTATAAACAGAGCATTTACGCTGTACATTTACATTTTTGCTGCTAAAGTACATTCATGTAGCGTTCATAACTGCAATGATCTCAAAACTTAACTTGTTCCATTCCCGCAGATCGAATGTGTCTAGTGCATTGCTCCATTCCCAAGTACAAGTATCCAAAGGTCAAAGGTTTAAATTATTGGAAAGTAATATTTCAGAAAATAATTATTCCGTTGATGCTCATTAATACGCGCTACTTTTATCAGTTAATGTCCGACGCGCGCTCATTGAATAGTACGCTTTTTAAATATGGTGACTCTGCTGTTTACGTCAAGGTCACTATGACGATTAAGCAAAATCTGCTTGAAAAAAACGTTGCAGAACTTCCTAGTTGACCCTTAATCGCTTTACAGTTGACGAAATCGCCCTTGAAAGTGTGAAAGATTCTCCCCATGCAACAAAAAGGTCGATATATTGTGTCTGAAAGTCTTTTGGAGGTAATAAATGAGGTATCCAGCACTCCCTCGAAGAGATTTTTTTAATATTATTGCCGGTTACACTACTACGGAATTCGTCTTATCAAATTCAATAGTACGACGTTAGCTTTCCTTTACTGACGCATGCCAAATATGAACCAAATCTGAGCGAAGATCAAAATGCTTACCTTAATGGTTCAAACAACGGCAGCAAACGTATAACTTGAAAATGTGAAAGCATGTATTTACGAGTTCCTTTCATCTAAAGTAATTGAAACTAGCCTTGAGAGGGCAAAGGGAAGGTGACATCAGGTGTGAATAAAAACTACGTAGCAGATTTAAGTTCAAAACTATATATTTAAGAACACGGAAGTAACACCTGTATGAGTAGAACTGTTATCTACGGTGGTAAGAGCGCAGTGTAATTAAGGACGGTGCCTAAATTCAAAGGTATTTTTTCCCCGGTTTATGATTATGCAAGAAATGTACATCTTAACAAGTAGTATTGATATCCAAAAAGAAAATTGGGGGTAACCACGCATTTTGCAAAGATAATTGATGAATAATATTTGTAACAAGCTTTAAAATACAAAGCAATGTACGGCGTTCTTTTTGAAATTCAAACTTAATTATCTCTCAAAAATGAACGGTTACCTCCAATTTTCTTTTTGGATACCAAGAGTACTTACTAAGATATGCTTTCTCCGGATAGTTTTAAACCGCGCAAAAATATCACTGTATTGGTAAGCATCACCGATAGGATACCAGAGTATATCGAGATGCACAGAACGTATGCGCAATAGCAATAGTAGGTACCGTCCTTAATGGGGTAATGCAGGACCGCAAAAAGTTATTTCATTCAATTCTCACGGTAGCCTTCAAGCTAAAAGAGATGACTGACTTTAATCACCAAACGTAGTCATAAGTTGCCTCACGCTTTGAGGGTCCATGGACGATTAACCACATTCAACCGGTCGAACCGAAATTCTCCGTTCTATTTGACCAAATTACTCTTCCCATTGGTTCATGCTCATAACAAGCTCAACTGGCATTCGCTGAGTGGCTCAAAAATAATGCGAGGGTCAGGTGGGTGGAATGTGCTGTTTTATGGTAAGCATCCCATATCTAGTGGTTTGGTACAGGGTCCTCCAACATCACACATGTCTAGAAATTCACGAAATTAGATGCCTTGCTCTGCTCCCTAAATTCAACATCCCACCTACGTCGTTGGCATAGCCTCAGTCTTCTACAAATATGTGCCCAGTGAGTTTGCGTTCCTGTTCACCATTGCACATAAAGGCTCCATTTTTAGTTGAAAACCAACCAAATATTATTGTCATTGGGCAGAAAGTCTAACCATGTACTGAAGGGATGTTCACAATTTTCCACTTCCTTCCTCAAATGCTCCACGTCATAAATCATTGATGCGGGATAATTTTGGAGGACTTATGGCGTCATCGTAGGACCGTCCGTTCAACTTTTCATGCAAGCCTAAACGCGAAAGTTCGCATTGCTGAAACCCGCGTTTTTTTGACGGGAAGTTGGATGGCCTGGAACCCGCGTTTTTTGGGCGGGAATTTGCATGGCCAGCGCATTGCATTTGACACACCAACAAAAATTTGATGAAGACAACCAAAAAACAACCTCATTTTTTTATGTGACGCACAACGAGGAAAGAGAAAGAGAGACTGATAGCAAATAAAAACATTAAGCAGGTGACGACTAAGCGATGCTGAACGTGCAAGAGAGCGACTCTGACTAAGAGCAATAAAACACCGGTCGAAGTATCAGTGACAAACAACCAGAGAGAGCAATTGTTCCTCAATACAACTTCATCTCTTTATTCGGACTCTTTCTTGCGAACTAAAAAGAGCCTTAATAAAGAAATGACGTTGTATTGAGGGGCAGCGGAAGGAAGAGCAAGCACGAGAAAACAGGCTGAGTACTATAATGGTTGCGGAAACGGCGAAAAGAGCAAGAAAACACGGGGAATTTAAGGTAATGAGCAGGCTGCCTGGCTGGTCGTATGGTAAACAGACTAGTTATAAAAATATCTGAAAACAAACACATAAATTGGTAATAACTGAGGACCGTCGCTTTTAGGCTTGCCTAAATATATATGTATAATAATTGTATGATTTCGTGGCTGAGGAAGAGAAGTTTATAGGTGATGGATTTTTAATTAAAAATTCATTTCGTGTTGTGCTGACCCGGATTGTTCGATGCACGGTTATCGCTAACCAGCGTTACATACTACGGTAACCTATAGCTTTTGATACCTCTTAACCAATGGTTAGCACTAACCAGGCTTCAAGCAACTGGCCCCTGTTTTTCTTGTATCGATTCTTTTGGTCAGTCAGTGTGAGTCAGTTATCCAAGATTGATCTCTCGTCATGCACGTCTCGAGAATTGTCTAGCGGAATAAAACATGTGCACATGGCGTCAAGGAAACATCAATCGGGAATTAAACTCTGTTCGTTTGCGAATTTGTTTCTTTTGCTCCGGTTAACGAAACATGGCAGCCGATGAGTAGGCTTCATCACAGCAAAATGACCCGAAAGCGGAAAACCGTCGGTTTCATTGCCCCGAGGAAGGCCGCTACTTATTTATAGTTGATTGAGTGTTTATGCCGTGTTTGTGACCGTCAAAAACGCCGCTGGCTTCGAATTTCTCCGTGCTTACCTGTTTCGTACTATTATGCAAGAAATGACTTCGTTGAACATTGTGTGCTAAAACGTGGAGGTACTAGGCCTTGGCCTCTTTCGTGTCGCCTCTTCGGCACCTGTCCTCTTTGTGGGCTATTTTCCGGTCGTTTGCACTAGCTCCTTGGCGAAAGATCTGACTGAGATCTCGGAGTGAAATCATTTGAAAAACCAATTCATAATATATAACGGCTGCCATCAAAGGAAAAATCATGTAAACTGAAAAGCAGTAAATAAATAAAATCAAGCTGTTCAAGTAGTTCCTGTCATACTTAGCTTATAAGAACCAACCTGCAACCATTGGCTACCAGAGGCACATCAAGTTCAGTTTGTCATACAAGTACTCATCCCCTTCATTTACAGTTTTCTTAGGAGAATCTAAACAGTGATCAATGTTTTACAGGCGACAACTGTTTGTTGAACAAATTGCCTTCCTTTTGTTATTGATGCTAATTTTATCCAAGATCTTTTGACGTGTTTTACAACATGTTTAGTTTGCGATAGCCTTCTCTGGCGTGGACTACTTGTCTAAAACACTGTGTTAAACAAAAACAAGTGAAAATTCAACCCCTAAATATATTGCAGCCCTACATCTTACGACTCTCGAATGGCGTGGTTACTCCGAAAGTTTACGGCGGAGGTTTCGCGAACGTTAACTGATGTTCTATATTTGCACAGGAATTTCTGGTGCGACATATGCAGATTAGCCTTTGCTCTTTCAGACAAAATAACTCTCAAAATAACTCCCAAATTTCTTTCCGAAATTCTGGGCATCTTTTATGTTATTTCAAGTCTAAAAGACTTCGAATTTACTAAGTAAGTATGAAATAAGTGAAAATTATGATGGTGTCTGTTGCAAGCTGTGCAGGAATTTTTATTTCGTTAACATCATACTGTGAACTTGAAAATGACATGATGAGATGGTTTTCCATATCTCTTGGGCATGGAAATTATATTATACATTACCATTATCATTATTAATTTACGGTTTTATTTGTATTCATTTATTTATTTCTTTATTAATTAACACAAACTTCTTCCTCCATGAAATTCAGAGTACCCGTACGAGCTGGGGACAACTGGGAATTTATACTCTAATTTCGTAACACGCCAATAGTTAGCGCTTCATTGCTGGGTTAAAGCGAAGCATAACAGACAGGTTTTATAGTTAGAACAGAGGAAAGGCTCTCGCTTTTGTTGCTTTTTATTTTGGGGACAGCGCTTCGACGGAAAGTGAATTTCAATCCCCGCTTCGCATTTTGCATCTTTTTCTCTCTTCTCCACTGCTTCTTTACGGACTTTCATGGCAACGTCGGGTCCCCAAACGCCGGGCATCTTTTCGCGTATTTCCTTTTCGACTTGAGCCATGTCTTGGCAGGGTATACTTTTCCTGTAACGAACAACCTTCGTTTCTTGGGTTTCCGAGGTATCCTCGTCAGTACTCCTGGTGAAAACTACTGTTTTCTTATACCCGTGTTCCGTGAGAGCTGCATTAGCTAGTTGTCGTTCCAAATCCTCTTTGCTTGGCGTATTGGATCTGTCGAAGATACGAATGTCCACCTTCCGTGTCGCACTGGTACCCTTTGCCCCTGTAAAGTAAACAGGTGCGATAAATTGTTATGTGTAACGCGGAAGCTGGAGTGGAAAGAGGTTGCATGGCATCAAGCCCAAGATCTTGTATTTCTTTCCCTAAAGAAATACAATTTATTATATAAACACCAATAAAATACCAAGTGAGCTTCCGCGCGAAAACATGATCTTCACACGTGAAGATAACATGTTATTTTCACACGTGAAAGATCACTTTTGCTATGGTTAAGTATAAAAATCGCTCATTTCGTTGTCTTTCGTGAAATGATTTAGTAATCATTTCACGAAAGACAAGGAAAGGCGCGATTCATTGGTGTTTATATAATAAATATATAGAATATATTTCAACACTCGAAGAAAAATTTCGTATCTCCGCGCGGCCATGTAATATCCTCTATGAATTTTGATTTTGAATTTTTAGATCGAGAGGCAATCATAATTTAAAGAGATTCGTAAATACAAATGTACATTACCTTTTTCAGTTACTTAGTAAAAACATGCAGAAACATGGTATGATTATTTTGGTTTTGCTTGAGGTCATCGATGTTTCTTCACGAAGTCAAGTATCGCTATTTAAAATACATAAGCAAGCACTTAAAATTAATAATACTGTTTATTTTCTTTTCTACTGAATGTTTCGTCGGCCATCAGTCGATAAATGCTTCCTTGATCGCCCATCCCGAACAAGAAACAGACCCCATGTTTGTTTTACGTATTTAGCTAACTTAAGTCCTTCATTGAATTGATTGTCGGCTCGCAAGCGGACCATATCGAATGCTTTATACTTACACTTGGGCCTTCAAAGGTATTAGATGACGAACTGCAAATGAGTTCTCTCTTTTCCTTATCATTTATCTTCTCAATGAAATTAATTCAATGTAGAAACTGACCTTGGAGTCCTTGAAAAACTATTAACATGAGAAGAAGGACGTTTCCCATCTTTTGGCCGGTGATCTTCATTTTGCTGGCTGTGGATACTCTCTCGTGTCTAGCTTTCTTGAAGAGACACTGTGTCAAAGAGGGATTCCTTCGGGGCGCAGATCAATTTATTCACAAGGATCTCCTATTTACGGAAGTCATGACGTGTTAGTAATGAGAATTATATATTTCATCCGTGAAAATCAACGTCATATCGTGCGTAAGTCTTACTCGAGGTCATCCGCTTGGCAACAATTATAACCCTAATATCGAAGTTAAAGAAAGACTCGATATGCCATAGTAATTATTGGCTTGTTAAGAAATTACTGTATCCCCAAATAGGACAGTTATTTTTGAGCTTGTAGAGAAAATCTTGACCTAAAACACGTATTTGCGTCTTTTCCTAAACGCCTTGAAAAAAAAAACCCGAACATCCACGCTTAGGACCTCTTCATTGTAGGCCATGTGCTCTACTCTCAGGCATTCCCATCGTCCATATTGATGAAATCTAATTTGCCGAGAAGAGACTTTGTACAGAGAATCCCTATTTAACCGTACACTTTAATTGGTCAACAATACACACTTTCGGTCCTTGCCGCGTTTCTTAACTACGTTAGTACATATTTTGAATAAAGGAATAAGGAAGCCGATTTTTAGCCAATTTTTATAGTCCATATAAGGGTGTCTCGCACTAAATAATGTCAGTAGCACACACATAAAGCAAAACTTGCGTTACTTGTTTTATTTTCATTCAGAATTCCGAATAGCTGCATGTTGGCACAGCTTAGATAAATTCGATGTAAATTTGGCATATTCTTCATTTTGCGATCTGATGACGTCAACTGGCAGTTTGCTTGACTCCTGGCATGTCCGCGCATGAATCTTCCCAAATTGCAAACTTAGTTTATGCCACCAAAATTGACCCTTACACATGCCCGTGTGATCACTTCTTTTAACGCAGTACGAGCATTAATTTTAATCTTTGGTGTTAAGGGTCAATATTCCTTGACATAAACTAAGTTTGCTATTCGGGAAGATTCATGCAACCAATCAAAGAATAAGGCACTTTCGTTTTTGGACTACAGTTGCGACAGTTATACCCGGAAATAAAATCACTTCCTCGAAGCTCGACCTCTTTAATGAATTTGTTGTTTGTTTCGGAAACAGTGCAAAGAGAACGCGGTAATTTAATAAGGATCCGGAATTCAGAAACTTGGATATCGTGAATTAATTTATGGTCAAAAAAAAAAACATACCAGCCGTCGATAGTTTTTCTCGCGGGCAAACTTCCTGCTTCTCCTCTCATCGTATAGTAACGTGCTATTTAACTTTTAACTCTTTTTTTTCTTTTTCATTTGTTGTCTGTAATTAGAGGAAACTGATTTTTTTTTTTTTAATCGTTTCTTCATTATTCTTTAATTATTTTCCAAAAAACGTAAAAGTTTTTTTAAAAGTTTTATAAAAAATTTAAAACGTTTTTTTTCAACTGGTAAATTTCTTCACTCATGGCTGTCAACAAATGTGTCGGCTTCATTAATGATTCCTAAATAGTGTAAAGAAGTAATTGACTGAACAATTCTCTTAATTCAATTGTTAGAGACTTTGGCGGGATTGTCCTGTAGATGTCATTTGTATGCATTGAGTCACGATGCCTTGTGAAGACAATTTGAAAGAAAAAGGAAATAATCCGCTTTGAAAATCTTTCAAAGTTCAAGTGGAGTAAATTATAGGTGAAAAAGATGTGGAAGGACAATGGTACATCATTTCGGGCAGATTTCATCACCGAATATACCGTAAGGTGATGATTCCTGCACCGTCCGACCGTGTCGTCTGCAAGGAAGCTACTAGGCTACTAAATTCTATATTCGTCTTTAAAGCAGTGTGCTTTGAGGAAGTCGCGCTTGTGCTCAGGTATGTTTGTTTTGTCTTAGTGTTGTGGTGGAAAAAGAAACCTTAGAATATTGAGGGACCTTATGAGTTCCTTTTGCGATGTTTGCCATAAGTTGATTCATTTGCCAGTTTTGGATGCAAAGGAGCAGTCATGGTCACGTGATCTCTAATGGCGACGAACAAAACAGTGCTTTGACTTCGTTACTTCGTTGCTAAGAATAAGATCCTTAGTTCAGTTCCGGTAAATGTAATTTCAATGTTGCTAAATATAATATGGATGGAAATAGAATGGAAGTTGGACAGACTTTTCTAAAAAAACTCGGATCATTATCAGCTTCTGCGCAAAGTCCCCTACGAGAATTTAACTAAATAATTATATCAAAAGTGGCCTATGTAACTCTCTTGTCGAAAAAATACATAATCTACATACGGTGGGTAAAGAAATGAATGAGGCGGCATTTACCATAAGCCCTTTAAGAATTTTAAAGGTCTCAAAAGTTGAGCATTTTAGTGACTTTAAAAGTCGAGCATTCCAGCGATCTTGAAAGTCAAGCATTTTTGAGACCTTAAAAAACGAGCTTTTTAGTGACCTTAAAAGTCGAGCTTTTTAGTGTCCTGAAAAGTCGAGCTTTTTAGAAACCTTACAAGTCGATCTTTTTAGTATTCTTGACGTTGAGAAACAGTCACCTCCGAACCGATAATGTCTGGAAGGTCCACTAGAACTCACTGGATTTTTGTTTTCTCCAGGTTGTTGTTCTATACCTGTTTGCCATCCTTGCTCTTCTTGTGTCAATCTACTTTGTGTTTTACACTGTGTATGCAAACAACAAAAAGAAACCACGCCCCAACTGACAAGAAAGCGCTGCAAGCTACGATGATGGACTTAAAATTAAAGTTGATAAAAATGGATCTTTTTGATTTGACTTAAGACTATTTAGTGACAGCTGAAGGTTCAATTGTTTGAGAAGATGCTCAGTGTGGCACAGTGGATTTTCGGATGATTGTGTATTATTTAGTTCATGGTGCTTGGTTAAAGAGCATTTGACTCCATCATAATGAAAGCATGGGCCCCATGTCACTCAGTGGCATATCTGAAAACCACCCAGACACTTTACGTGGTGTTTTTAGTGCCAATTATCAAACACATGTACGGAATCCGATGTGCAAGTCAAGCTCTTTAAAAGCTTGTAGACAGACAGACACTGTTCACCTCAACTTGTAACTTATCTGATAAACCTTTTGTTTCCCAATTTTCTCAGCAAGCTCTTATAAAGGTTTCACTGTTCTCATATTCCATTGCGTTGTGACATTGAGAGTACAATTTATTCTCGTGTATCATTGCCATCCGATAAACGACTAGTCTTTAAACATTATCTCAATTATTATATAACTCAATGACGGTGTCACGTAGAACGTGTGAGTTATTTGTGGATTGAGACTTTGTGCAAACTCTACGTTAAGTTTGAATTGTTTCTTTCAGATTATTAAAGGTTGGGTGCCTGTGAACTAGCTTGATAGCTAAGTGCACTTCCACTGTAAACAGAGCATTTACGCTGTACATTTACATTTTTGCTGCTAAAGTACATTCATGTAGCGTTCATAACTGCAATGATCTCAAAACTTAACTTGTTCCATTCCCGCAGATCGAATGTGTGTCTAGTGCATTGTTCCATTCCCAAGTACAAGTATCCCGGCAAAGGTCAAAGGTTTAAATTATTGGAAACTAATATTTCAGAAAATAATTATTCCGTTGATGCTCATTAATACGCGCAACTTTTACCAGTTAATGTCCGACGCGCGCTCATTGAATAGTACGCTCTTCAAATATGGTGACTCTGCTGTTTACGTCAAGGTCACTATTACGATTAAGCAAAATCTGCTTGAAAAAAACGTTGCAGAACTTCGTGGTTGACCCTTAATCGCTTCACAGTTGACGAAATCGCCCTTGAAAGTGTGAAAGATTCTCCCCATGCAACAAAAAGGTCGATAAATTGTGTCTGAAAGTCTTTTAGAGGTAATAAATTAGGTATCCAGCACTTCCTCGAATAGATTTTTTTAATATTATTGCCGGTTACACTACTACGGAATTCGTCTTATCAAATTCAATAGTACGACCTTAGCTTTCCTTTACTGACGCACGCCAAATATGAACCAAATCTGAGTGAGAATCAAAATGCTTACCTTAATGGTTCAAACAACGGCAGCAAACGTATGACTTGAAAATGTAAAAGCATATATTTACGAGTTCCTTTCATCTAAAGTAATTGAAACTAGCCTTGACAGGGGAAAGGGAAGGTGACATCAGGTGTGAATAAAAGCTACGTAGCAGATTTAAGTTCAAAACTATATATTTAAGAACACGGAAGTAACACCTGTATGAGTAGAACTGTTATCTACGGTGGTAAGAGCGCAGTGTAATTAAGGACGGTGCCTAAATTCAAAGGTATTTTTTCCCCGGTTTATGATTATGCAAGAAATGTACATCTTAACAAGTAGTATTGATATCCAAAAAGAAAATTGGGGGTAACCACGCATTTTGCAAAGATAATTGATGAATAATATTTGTAAAAAGCTTTAAAATACAAAGCAATGTACGGCGTTCTTTTTGAAATTCAAACTTAATTATCTCTCAAAAATGAACGGTTACCTCCAATTTTCTTTTGGATACCAAGAGTACTTACTAAGATCTACTTTCTCCGGATAGTTTTAAACCGCGCAAAAATATCACTGTATTGCTAAGCATCACCGATAGGATACCAGAGTATATCGAGATGCACAGAACGTATGCGCAATAGCAATAGTAGGTACCGTCCTTAATGGGGTAATGCAGGACCGCAAAAAGTTATTTCATTCAATTCTCACGGTAGCCTTCAAGCTAAAAGAGATGACTGACTTTAATCAACAAACGTAGTCATAAGTTGCCTCACGCTTTGAGGGTCCATGAACGATTAACCACATTCAACCGGTCGAACCGAAATTCTCCGTTCCATTTGACCAAATTACTCTTCCCATTGGCTCATGCTCATAACAAGCTCAACGGGCATTCGCTGAGTGGCTCAAAAATAATGCGAGGGTCAGGTGGGTGGAATGTGCTGTTTTATGGTAAGCATCCCATATCTAGTGGTTTGGTACAGGGTCCTCCAACATCACACATGTCTAGAAATTCACGAAATTAGATGCCTTGCTCTGCTCCCTAAATTCAACATCCCACCTACGTCGTTGGCATAGCCTCAGTCTTCTACAAATATGTGCCCAGTAAGTTTGCGTTCCTGTTCACCATTGCACATAAAGGCTCCATTTTTAGTTGAAAATCAACCAAATATTATTGTCATTGGGCAGAAAGTCGAACCTTGTACTCAAGGGATGTTCACAATTTCCACTTCCTTCCTCAAATGCTCCACGTCATAAATCATTGATGCGGGATAATTTTGGGGGAGTTATGGCGTCATCGTAGGACCATCCGTTCAACTTCTCATGCAAGCCTAAACGCGAAATTTCGCACTGCTGAAACCCGCGTTTTTTTGGCGGGAAGTTGGATGGGCTGGAACCCGCGTTTTTTGGGCGGGAATTTGCATGGCCAGCGCATGGCATTTGTCACACCAACAAAAATTTGATGAAGACAACCAAAAAACAACCTCATTTTTTCATGTGACGCACAACGAGGAAAAAGAAAGAGAGACTGATAGCGAATAAAAACAGTAAGCAGGTGACGAGTAAGCGATGTTGAACGTGCAAGAGAGCGACTGACTAAGAGCAACGAGATGCTTCCGTGAAGCATACACTGGGTTGCCTGTGGTACGTGTTACAGAAAATCAGAAGGCACTGAATTGTGTGGTATTGAAATACAGCATTCCAGTCTCTGAAGAATAATAAATAAAAGAGAAGCGATAAACATATTATAATTCACAAAGGCAGAAAATACCACAGAATCCTTTTCCAGCGAAAAATTTATTGAAACAAACAACATATTTGCTCTTAGAGGCGAAAACCTCTTCCTATTTCATTGCGTGCGTAAAGGCAAGAAACTCAATCGTGTCAAATTACCATGTACTTCAGGTAAATACAGCTCACTTTGATTTCGGCTCGACGGGCGATAGATTGTTGTCGAAGTTGTCGTCGCTTTTAAGATTCCACCCCCTGTATATCCAATTGACTTGCCATTATTGAGCTTCATAAGGGTATATTTTGTTCAAAGATCCACTAAAACGCCATTCGCGTTACATGACTTTCGACGCCATTGCCGGTTAAGTTAATCGTTCTACTGTGTCCACCAGAGAAATCTACGCAATTCCCACTACCCTCTCGATCCTAAGAAAATACGCCCAGAAGGCTCTATGCACAAAGCCACCACTTAGCAGGGGAGTGACAGGCAAGACTTTTACCGACACGGAAAAAATACTAAAAAAAAAAAACGGAAATCTACCTATTTTCCGAATGGGGTTGCCATAGGGCAACCCAGTAAAAACGACGAAATCAACGCAGGCCTCGACTGGGTTTGCGATAGGCAACCAAGTAATAAAACAACGGTCGAAGTATCAGTGACAAACAACTAGAGAGAGCAATTGTTCCTCAATACAACTTCATCTCTTTATTCGGACTCTTTCTTGCAAATTAAAAAGAGCCCTAATAAAGAAATGACCTTGTATTGAGGGGCAGCGGAAGAAAGAGCAAGCACGAGAAAACAGGCTGAGTAATGGTTGCGGAAACGGCGAAAAGAGCAAGAAAACACGGGGAATTTAAGGTAATGAGCGGGCTGCCTGGCTGGTCGTATGGTAAACAGACTAGTTATAAAAATATCTGAAAACAAAGAAAATTGATAATAACTGAGGACCGTCGCTTTTAGGCTTGCCTAAATATATATGTATAATAATTGTACGATTTCGTGGCTGAGGAAGAGAAGTTTATAGGTGATGGATTTTTAATTAAAAATTCATTTCGTGTTGTGCTGACCCGGATTGTTCGATGCACGGTTATGCACTAGTCATTTGTTTTCCCCACCCCCCGACCCCCGGGGATAGTGGGGACATATGGGGAAATTACTAGGGCAATTACGCGAGATTACGCCACAATTACGCCTCTAGGGGGTAGGGAAATACAAGATTTTTGTTCCTCTGCCCTACCCCTCTGGGGACATACAGGGGGAAATATCGGGGAATTCTTACCTAGGAGGACTGGGACTGAAAAGAAACGAAGAGCAATGGTAATGAGTATTTTCACATGTGCAAAATCAATATGGCGTCGTTCCTTATATAGTTCATGTGACACACACAAATGGCAAGAACTGTATATTGTGGTAATCTCCCTAACATTTCCTTGATGACTCAGAATCTTTTAGGAACAGAGGGGTGGGGGAATTACGTGTGTTTGTCTGCTCTAGTCCCCAGTGGAAATACACCTACTTTACAACCATTCAAATGTAATTTCCCTGCCCATCCCCGGGGGTCAAGGGGAAACAAATGACTAGTGCATTATCGCTAACTAGCGTTACATACTACGGTAACCTATAGCTTTTGATACCTCTTAACCAATGGTTAGCACTAACCAGGCTTCAAGCAACTGGCCCCTGTTTTTCTTGTATCGATTCTTTTGGTCAGTCAGTGTGAGTCAGTTATCCAAGATTGATCTCTCGTCATGCACGTCTCGAGAATTGTCTAGAATAGAATTGCCCCGAGGAAGGCTGCGACTTATTTATAGTTGATTGAGCGTTTATGCCGTGTTTGTGACCGTCAAAAACAAAGTTCGCATCAGCCACTGGCTTCGAATTTCTCCGTGCTTACCTGTTTCGTATTATTATGCAAGAAATGACTTTGTTGAACATTGTGTGCTAAAACGTGGAGGTACTAGGCCTTGGCCTCGTTCGTGTCGCCTCTTTACCTGTCCTCTTTGTGGGCTATTTTCCGGTCGTTTGCACCAGCTCCTTGGCGAAAGATCTGACTGAGATCTCGGAGTGAAATCATTTGAAAAACCAATTCATAATATATAACGGCTGCCATCAAAGGAAAAATCATGTAAACTGAAAAGCAGTAAAATAAATAAAATCAAGCTGTTCAAGTAGTTCCTGTCATACTTAGCTTATAACATGATGAGAGAACGAAGAACCAACCTGCAACCATTGGCTACCAGAGGCACATCAAGTTCAGTTTGTCATACAAGTACTCATCCCCTTCATTTATAGTTTTCTTAGGAGAATCTAAACAGTGATCAATGTTTTACAGGCGACAACTGTTTGTTGAACAAATTGCCTTCCTTTAGTTATTGATGCTAATTTTATCCAAGATCTTTTGACGTGTTTTACAACATGTTTAGTTTGCGATAGCCCTCTCTGGCGTGGACTACTTGTATAAAACACTGTGTTAAACAAGAACAAGTGAAAATTCAACCCCTAAATATATTGCGGCCCTACATCTTACGACTCTCTAATGGCGTGGTTACTCCGACAGTTTACGGCCGAGGTTTTATGAACGTTAACTGATGTTCTCTATTTGAAACTATTATTTGCACAGGAATTTCTGATTCGCTTCATTGCTGGGTTAAAGAGAAGCATAACAGGCAGGTTTGAGGGTTAGCACAGCGGAAAGGCTCTCGCTTTTGTTGCTTTTTATTTTGGGGACAGCGCTTCGACGGAAAGTGAATTTCAATCCCCGCTTCGCATTTTGCATCTTTTTCTCTCTTCTCCACCGCTTCTTTACGGACTTTCATGGCAACGTCGGGTCCCCAAACGCCGGGCATCTTTTCGCGTATTTCCTTTTCGACTTGAGCCATGTCTTGGCAGGGTATACTTTTCCTGTAACGAACAACCTTCGTTTCTTGGGTTTCCGAGGTATCTTCGTCAGTACTCCTGGTGAAAACTACTGTTTTCTTATACCCGTGTTCCGTGAGAGCTGCATTAGCTAGTTGTCGTTCCAAATCCTCTTTGCTTGGCGTATTGGATCTGTCGAAGATACGAATGTCCATCTTCCGTGTCGCACTGGTACCCCTTGCCCCTGTAAAGTAAACAGGTGAGATTGTTGTGTGTAACGCGGAAGCTGGAGTGAAAAGAGGTTGCATGGCATCAAGCGCAAGATCTTGTTCTTCTTCCCAAAAGAAATACAATTTATTATATGAACACCAATAAAATACCAAGTGAGCTTCCGCGTTAAAACATGATCTTCACACGTGAAGATGGTTATTTTCACACGTGAAAAGATCACTGTTGCTATGGTTACGTATAAAAATCACTCATTTCGTTGTCTTTCGTGAAATGATTTAGTAATCATTTCACGAAAGACAAGGAAAGGCGCGATTCATTGGTGTTTATATAATAAATATATAGAATATATGTCACTCGCTCGCTACGCTCGCTCGTGAAATATTTTTCAACACTCGAAGAGAAATTTCTTATCTCCGCGCGGCCATGTAATATCCTTTATGAATTTTGATTTTGAATTTTTAGGTTGAGAGGCAATCATAATTTAAAGAGATTCGTAAATATAAATGTACATTACCTTTTTCATTTACTTAGTAAAAACATGCAGAAACATCGTATGTCGGATTATTTTGGTTTTGCTTGAGGTCATCGATGTTTCTTCACGAAGTCAGGTATCGCTATTTGAAATACATAAACAAGGACTTAAAATTAATAATACTGTTTATTTTATTTTCTATTGAATGTTTCGTCGGCCATAAGTCGATAAATCCTTCCTTGATCGTCCATCCCGAACAAGAAACAGACCCCAAGTTTGTTTTACGTAGTAGCTGACTTTTAAAGTCCTTCATTGAGTTGATTGTCGGCTCGCAAGCGGACCATATCCAATGCTCTATACTTACACTTGAGCCTTTAAAGGTATTAGATGACGAATTGCAAATGAGTTCTCTCTTTTCCTTATCATTTATCTTCTCAATGAAATTAATTCAATGTAGAAACTGACCTTGGAGTCCTTGAAAAACTATTAACATGAGAAGCAGGACGTTTCCCATCTTTTGGCCGGTGATCTTCATTTTGCTGGCTGTGGATACTCTCTCGTGTCTAGCTTTCTTGAAGAGACACTGTGTCAAAGAGGGATTCCTTCGGGGCGCAGATCAATTTATTCACAAGGATCCCCTATTTACGGAAGTCATGACGTTTTAGTAATGAGAATTTTATATTTCATCCTTGAAAAGCAATCGTGCGTAAGTCTTACTCGAGGTCATCCGCTTGGCAACAATTATAACCCTAATATCGAAGTTAAAGAAAGACTCGATATGCCATAGTAATTATTGGCTTGTTAAGAAATTACTGTATCCCCAAATAGGACAGTTATTTTTGAGCTTGTAGAGGAAATCTTGACCTAAAACACGTATTTGCGTCTTTTCCTAAACGCCTTGAAAAAAAAACCTGAACATCCACGCTTAGCACCTCTTCATTGTAGGCCATGTGCTCTGCTCTCAGGTATTCCCATCCTCCATATAGATGAAATCTAATTTGCCGAAAAGAGACTTTGTACCGAGAACCCCTATTTAACCGTACACTTTAATTGGTCAACAATACACACTTTCGGTCCATGCCGCGTTTCTTAACTACGTTAGTACATATTTTGAATAAAGGAATAAGGAAGCCGATTTTTGGCCAATTTTTATAGTCCATATAAGGGTGTCTCGCACTAAATAATGTCAGTAGCACACACATAATGCAAAACTTGCGTTACTTGTTTTATTTTCATTCAGAATTCCGAATAGCTGCATGTTGGCACAGCTTAGATAAATTCGATGTAAATTTGGCATATTATTCATTTTGCGATCTCATGGCGTCAACTGGCAGTTTGCTTGACTCCTGGCATGTCCGCGCATGAATCTTCCCAAATTGCAAACTTAGTTTATGCCAAACAAAATTGACCCTTACACATGTCCCTGCGATCACTTCTTTTAAGGCAGTACTAGCATTAATTTTAATCTTTGGTGTTAAGGGTCAATATTCCTTGACATAAACTAAGTTTGCTATTCGGGAAGATTCATGCAACCAATCAAAGAATAAGGCCCGGGTTAAACGCCGTACTTCACATGAGCCGAACTTAATTACACTTTAGGTCGACCCAAACTAGTTAAGTTCGCCTGTTGAGTCAAACGTCGAACTTAATTCAGCCGAACTTTAACTGACCACGAAAATAAATAGCAAAACCGAGATCGAGGCTGTCTCATACGTTAACATGATTATGCATTTGGGTCGGCTCATGTGAAGATCGGCATTTGACCCAAAGGCGATCTTCAGCCGTTATTCCAGCCTGGAGTGGCCGTGGAGAACGCCTCAGCTGATCCAAATAAAACCAGTTGAACTTAATTGGGTCAAACGCCGTACTTCACATGAACTTAATTCATGTAAATTAGTTGAATTAGTTCGGCTCATGTGAAGTACGGCGTTTAACACGGGCCTAAGGCACTTTCGTTTTTGGACTACAGTTGCGACAGTTATACCCGGAAATAAAATCACTTCCTCGAAGCTCGACCTCTTTAATGAATTTGTTGTTTGTTTCGGAAACAGTGCCAAGAGAACGCGGTAATTTAATAATGATCCGAAATTCAGAAACTTGGATATCGTGAATTAATTTGTGGTCCAAAAAAAAAACATACCAGCCGTCGATAGTTTTTCTCGCGGGCAAACTTCCTGCTTCTTCTCTCATCGTATAGTAACGTGCTATTTAACTTTTAACTCTTTTTTTTTTTTTTTTCATTTGTTGTCTGTAATTAGAGGGAACTGATTTTTTTTTTCAGTTTTATTTTATCGTTTCTTCGTTATTCTTTAATTTTTTTCCAAAAAACATAGAAGTTTTTTTAAAAGTTTATAAAAAATTTAAAAAGTTTTTTTCAACTGGTAAATTTCTTCACTCATGGCTGTCAACAAATGTGTCGGCTTCACTAATGATTC
>NC_090869.1:36938275-36940775 GCF_036669935.1 Montipora foliosa
CACCATCAGTCCTTCAGGCCTTCAGCACTATTATTGCATTCAGGCGGCAACACATGGATCCCGTGTGATATTGCCCTTCATTTTTGCAGATTTGCTGATCGTATTTTCTTTCAATTCTCATGGCTTATTTACCAGTGAATATTTCTTTTATGATGCTTTTGACTTTTCAATTTATTTCATTGATATTTATTTCATTCCCTGTCTTTTTGCATTATTACTGTAATATTATTGTCCTGTATTATATTTCCCTTTATTTTCGCTCATTTGTCAACAGTATTTTCTTCAATGATACATGTACCTTTTGCCATATCAATTTTATATCATTGATATTTGTTTTGTTCCTATGTATTTCTGCATGAATATTGTAACAATTCATATTATTCCATGGTTTATTTCCCTTTGTTTTCCCTCATTTGTCAACAGTATTTTCTTAGATGATATTTTTTGACAGTGCAATTTTATATCATTGATCTTTGTTTTGTTTCTTTGAGTTTCGGCATTATTATTAAAATTATTATCCTTTGTGATAATTATGTCCCTTTGTTTTCCCTCATTTGTCTGTTTTATTTTTCCTTCAATTTGCATTGCTTGTTTACTAGTTCCTTTGTTGATGCTTTTCCACTGAGTACCATTATTTTTATATCATTGATCTTTGTTTTGTTTCCAATGTGTTTCTGCATTAAAATCATTGTCATTGTTGATTTACACCATCGGCTGTAGCATTGCCACTCATGGTGGTTTTCTCTCCTCTTGTTGGAGTTATGTGCAGTCATGAGCACTTGCGTGTTGTTGCAACGCCAGCCACGGGTTGTTTTCAATATGTCTGCCTTTTAACATATATATTTTGCAGCATAGGGGTATTGCAACTTGTTGCAGTGACAATGTGTGTACTGTCTGCCATGCTTACCCCGATGTGCTCGTGTTTTTCTGTGTTGTGCTGGTATTTGCCTGTCTGGTCTTGTGTCCACAGTATTGTATATTGTTCTAAATTTTATTCGCAACCAGACTTTGGCTTTAGATACTAACATTTTTGCCAGTGTCTTTTAGTTCTTGTTTCTTCTTGCTTCTGATGCCATCCAAGTGTTTATATCATACCAAGATGTTATCACCTGAATCTACCACGAATTACGAAGGTTTTCGCCAATGCAAGGATAACCAAGCTTAGTTAATATTACCAATAATATTACTCTTACATATGTTGTATGCTATGCTGTATACGTTTTCACACTTAAAGATAATGTAGGTCATCTAGACATACCGATTCTCCCAATTTTAACTCAGATACTTTCTACCTGCTATGGCGTGATTGCCTCTGTCTTCAGGGTTTGTGTGACTGCAGTGTCCTGGAAGACTACATTCCCTTCTTTTTCCCCACAGGGGTTTTTTCGGGGTTTTCGTAGCAGGCGGTCACACTAATCACTGCCCATTTTTAAGCAGGGTGCAACATGAACATTGAAGCACTTTTGAACAACACCAATTGGTTCACCTAGACAAGCTGACTCTCAGTCGCTTGCTTTACATTTTCTCTTCGTTATACCATGTTGGAGTATGGTTTTGGCCGCTAGGCTACGCCATATACCACCCCTGTCATTAAGACGTGACCATTAGCTGTACCCGTATGCTGCTTCTTTCATGTTGCATTTTAATCACTATTACTTTTCTATTTCAATAAATAGGTCACATTACTGCATGTCTTCATGAGCAGGGGCCATGTCGTCATGTCCATTTAAATTTTTCTTAAGACTTCATGTAGTTAAGTACAGTTAAAGTCAGTTTCTGTGTGTGTGGACACAGTCATCCAATTGGTTTACATGTACTTCTGTCAAAGCTGACTCCCTTCATTGCATTTACTTCCTTGTTGTGATCACACACATCATTCGGGTTTTGGCAGCCTGGCTGCCCTTAAGAAATCATTGGCTGTGTCCATGCATGTGGATTCCTTCATAGTTCATTACACCAATTATTAATTCTTCTCACTATGTGAGCAGGGGCCATGTAGTCATCGTATAGTACTGTGTTTATTTACTGGGTCACTTGTAACTAGGGTCTTGTTTTGCCTTTATACTAATCTGCTCGTGTCAATATCACATGGTACTTTAGTCACCCATCAGGGCTTGTAAACCAAGCAATAGGTTTTTTGCTCGAAGTGGGTCCTGTTCAAAGCCATCTGGACTATCTTGCCTTGTGAGGCCCAGTTGATGGTGCACTTTTTCAATCTCTAGAGGGTAGACCCATTTCTAGATCCTTTTTTACAGAATTATTGTCCTTGGCTTCTTTCGCTGCTAAAAACGGGCTGTCTGAAACCCAAGATTTGCCTCTTGGGCAGGTGGAAGTCTGATGCTTTCAGTATATATATTTGCATCCCAACTCTCCAGCCCTAAGGTAAGGGTATGGAAGTTGGTCATTTTTATTGTCACCTTTGACAAGGCAGGGGTCTTGTCCTTGGTTTCCTGTGCTTTAACCTAGTAGAGGCTCTGTCTCGCCTTAATTTCTTTAATGC
>NC_090869.1:36960775-36965775 GCF_036669935.1 Montipora foliosa
TGAACAGCCTTGGGCGACTTGATCAAACAAAGCTTGCATAAATTACACGTGTTCAATTAACTTGTCGTAAGAATTTATACTGTGTCGTCTCTTGCCTGAAGGATGAACTTTCGCCGACAAAAAGTTTCCTAGACATGTAGGAGCCTAAGATATAAAGTAGCATTAAACTGTTGTTAAATTTGCTGCAAGGGCGCTATTAATTAAAGAACGGTTTCGAATCTATTTTTTGTTACGTTTTACTCCGAGAGAGGCTCCTGAACAATTCCCTCAAAATAACTAGCAGACAATTTCAAAAAGAGAGAAAATTGTTGACATATTTGTCGTTTTGCAAGGCACAGTGACTTAGCAAACGATGCATTTCCTTTTTCACCCCGTTGCAGTGACCAAAGTTTTTAAACAAGTCAAAACGACTTTACTAGGAGCTTTAACGTAACCCGGCGGCATTTGCTACTGAGATCCAATTTTTTTTAACTGAATCGCCTCGTTCCTTAAAGCAAAACATGAAAAGAGATTAAGCTTCTCTCTTAGTTAAATTATATCAGCTATTTTATGATGTAACTAACTTTTGTTTAAGATTCCTTCTTGTTCCATGGCCATGATTCTGTTGCCATGTTTAATTGGCTTTATCGTGTAAATATCATTTGCTTTATCCATTTGAGGCAAACAATTTTTAAAGCTTATTAAATGACATTGAAAATGGTTTTTAAGGAGGTGCTTGTTCAGTTTAAGGAATAACGAATGATATACAGATACTGAAAATCTCTCTATGCACAAAAGCACACTGACTTTACAAACGATCAGTAATTTTAAAATCCTAAATGATGGTTATCAACTTCACTATGCAGTTTTGATAAACTCTTCAAGACAAACTGCAGTGCTTAGATTTGCCAACGGAGCGTGGGAACATAATAACCAAGCACATTAAAATGCAATGTTCATAGTAATTAAGATGCGAATAAACACGCAACTTGTTATCCTAAACGTAGTGTCCGGCTTGTTTGCTATTGTAACGACAAAGAAGAAGGGGCCGTGCATAGATAAATCTTTTAAGAATTAATTGTCGTACTGAAACAGTTTCGCTGTTGACGTGTTTAATTGAATTGTTAAAATCATCAGTGATGTACCTGACCTCGTTTCTAATTCTCAAGTCAATTTCTGAATAAGCGTCGAGGTGGGCTCATAACTTGCTATAGCATTAACTTCACCAAAAGAATCGTGTACTTCGGGTTCACGAAATACAGGTGGTATTGAAGCAACGGAATGATTTTAGCCATTTGCTCCTTTGTAAAACTGAGCTCTTTTGTTACGGCGCCCTATCTATTGAATATCTTTTTCCAATTTTGATTTCATCCATGCCTACTAGCTTTTAATAACAGCGATACTGAGAAACACGTGTAAAGAGTGATGTGAATAACAAAAACAGGAACACTAGCTGTCTCCAAGCATGATAACGAGAACGTTGGAGGTTACAAGTTCCTGTCGAGGTTTCGAGTCGTGCTCTACATGTGTCTCGAGCGTCATTGGCCAATTATCACTCGTATCGAATAGGGAAACTAGAAAAGTCATCAAGCATTATTGATTGGTTTTATATTTAAGTATGTTCCGATGCATTTTTTTAAATTTCCACTATTGGACATCTTAAGGTCATCCTGTCTAGTTAAGACGGGATATTGATAGAGCTAGCTATACGTTGATGATTACCTTTATGATACGGTTTTCTTTCTTTATCATGCTGGGGGAACAAGTTTTTGCTGTAAAACCCTAGCAACGGCAAGAGCGATGGGAATGTGTTTGTAAAGTACCTACTTTTATGTAAAGTTTTTGTTTCACGTTGTATCAGTTTACCTTTGTTTGGATGGACCACCTTGACATTCCATTTCGATTCGCTGGTGTTTTCCTTCTTTTTTTCCTTCAAATTAGAGGTATCTTGGGTGTAGGGATAGAGCCTACAAATGAGTGAAGTGATTTGAAGTGACATACGTAGCGATTTGTGGATCAGTTAAGTTGTAAAATTTGTGAAGAGTCGTCAGCATTTAATTCGTCATAATGCGGGAAATGAAACCAAGTGCCTTAAAGATGAGCCTGTGGTCCTTTTGCGGTGGAACCTTAGCTAAAGTTAAAGAAAGTTTATGTGCGCTGCACAAACAAAATTCCCGACCTGTTCGCCAAGCAACACGAAAGAGACACATAAATACATAAGCCGAAATCAATGTTATCTCTTGAACACTTTCACGACATCCATTTTTCCGCAGAAAAAGTGGTAGGGAGTTTAAAGAGAAATTTGATTCAAATGTGTTCAAGAAACTGGCCTGGTAGACCTTAAAACGATTTTAAACAGAGCTTTGAACAACAAAAACAAACAAAAAATATTACAACTTTGTCACCTTTGATACATGAACAAGGTCTTTTACATCTGATACAGTTTATTTTCATTGGTGGAGACATTTCTGTGAATTTGAAGGTCCGTGTTTAAGCTGTAAAGTGGCACATATGAGAGCACGTGTTTAAATAGAAAAAACAGCTCATGAAAAAGGAGGGGTCAGTCAGATCTTATGTTAAACAGTGAGGTTGGCTATAATCCACAACGATTTTCTATGTGGATAAGTCTTTTTATTAATTCAATTAAAGGATTAAGAAATTGCTTCAAACCGTGACTTATAATAAATCTTCCCTTCGGTGTACCTGCAGCATACAAAAGTCCTTACCGTACCTGGTTGGGTTAAATAATCGTCTTCTTCCCTGTTTTATGTCTAGACTGTATTACTATCCAGTTAAATATTTCACAACATGAGGGTTAAGAGAAAAGAGTCAACAATTGTAGGAACAATGGGTGACGCCCAAATTGGGAATCTTGTCTCTGTCCCACATATGAAAACCACGAGGCGAGAAAAATATCATTTCTTTTGTTCCTGGGATTTTTAAACGATGAAGGAAATTTGAACTCAGCTTAATCATTGAAACTATTCTTTTAATTTTCTGTATATTTTTCCGTCTTTTTTACTTAAGCTCCCGAGAGTCCAGACTGGGAAGTAGAGGTTAAGAAAAGTTTACTACATGAAATTGCACAAGATAGTCTTTTTTTTGGCTTGAAAGTGACTAACGTATACAGTCATTTACAAAAAAAAATGAAGTTATTCCTGTATTTAGTATTAACAAGGGTAGTGTTACCAAACTTGATCGGAAATAATGAGCAACATTACACAGCTAACAACATCCATTTTTGTACTTTGTTTTTGAAAATTATCCCTAATACGGCTCATTTCGGTCCAGCAAGAAGTACTAATTATCCGAGTCAACATATTACAGTCTTACGAAAAGTTATATATACACAGGTGTTAAACAAAGGTGCATCTTCACTACTTGTTTGTAGTTCATGGGAGAGGACGATGGGTTTGTGTCCTCACGTTCTGTTCTCCTTCCTCGAAGCACATGTTTTAATAAATCCAGGGCCTCCAGGGATGCTGAGGAATTTGCAGCGGTTCCTCTCGGCGAACGAGCGGCACCCAACCTAGGGGGGGCATAACTTGGCGCGTGGACTCACAGACGTAGCAAGGAGAACGATGATTCAATGCCAGGTGACGTCCATACACAGCCTCATGGGCACCTTCCCAAGTACTATACGATGTAGGACAGCTCTGTGATAACTTATGCCTTGAGAAGTCTCCTCGACTGAATTCAAGCAGGAAGGATGGATGGATCCTCCAATAACAACCCTTTTTGTTGAAAGCCAACTCACCCCGAAGAAAGCAATCGTGTAGGGAGAGATTATGACGGACTGTGTTTTTCCATCGAGCCCTGTTCTCTGTAAATTCTGGGTGATGTTCCTCAATGAATTTGTAAATCTCGCAAAGGGGAAGTCTGTGATGAGGAGAACTTAGGATGGCGCGCGCAATCACAGCTACATATGATAAAGGTGATGAATTCCGCTTTCGTTTTTGTTTCACAGCTTCCACTTCTCTTTCGACTTCGAGCCCAAAGGATGGTTTTCGTGTTTGTTCCATTTTGGAGACGAGAAAGATAAATGCAAAATGACTGCACGTTCTCTTTGGTAGACGAAGAGACTAATATTACACCACCATATGCGCATCTGTTTTATATGATTAATATGATTTAATGCATGCTCCTTTTGTCTGGTAAATTATTGTTTAACTCATTAAGAAACGCTTAGTCACTGGCAACTTTAACTGCAAGTTAACAAAACATATCTCGACACTTATCTTTCATGATGAAATATCGTCCCCCCACAGACAATGCCTGAATTAGATCTGCAAATGACTGACGTCGGGTTTTGCTTAGAGTAAGTGATCTGGTGTAAGAGAAATTCCATCTCTTGTGTCGCGTAGCTGTTGACAGCACCTGGGAAAATGCTATCGAAGGTAGACTTCCGTATGGGAAGTCGAAACAGCAACAGCGAACATTTCTTTGTTTTTTTCCTTGCTCCCAGATATCGTCAAACATAAATATAATAAAAAATAGACTTCCGTTCCGATTTTTAAAAAGAAGTCAAGTTCAGTTTCACTGTATCAAAGCGGATTACATATAATTAAACAAAAACAACTAAATTGTCAAAAACTTAATTAAGAAACATATTTCATATTCAGCATTAATCAGATCGTGAATTCTAACTCGTAACACGCTTTTTGTTCCATCTTTGTCGAAACTACTTGACTCTTCTGGATTATGGTCCCTGAAATGATACGTGTTTTTCTTTGCTGAAAACATGGCGCCAATTCATCCCGAATAAGTCGATTCCTTGACTGTATGAAACCACCTGTTCAATGAGAGCAACATAGCGAGATACGGAGTCTGTCTCCATGATTTTTAAATTGTCATGACAATTTCAAAATCCAGGACACAGACTCGGTATCTCGCCGTGTTGCTCTCATGAACAACTGAAGTTGTTCAGTTGCCAATTCATTTGTGTGAAGCAGTTCCATTATCATTGCTGCGTCAACCCAAAAGAGCATACTATTGCCCTTGCTGGATGAAACTACACAAAG